>NC_133790.1:3975128-4225414 GCF_003597395.2 Chelonoidis abingdonii
TCAGGTGGTTAAACACTGGAAAAAATTGCCTAGGGAGGCTGTGGAATCTCCATCTCTGGAGATATTTAAGAGTAGTTTAGATAAATGTCTATCCGGGATGGTCTAGACAGTATTTGGTCCTGCCATGAGGGCAGGGGACTGGACTCGATGACCTCTCGAGGTCCCTTCCAGTCCTAGAGTCTGAGTCTATAAGGGGGGGAGGTCGCCTCTGCAGGCTGGGGCAGAGGTGGGAAGTGCAGTACAGGGGCTGGGTCTATTGTTACTGTCACTCTAGCTGCCGGGGGTGGTGGTGTATCTGCGGGCCACGCCTCTCTCCTCTGCTAACAGTAGCAAGGAGACACCTTGCTATGCATAATGGTCCCCTAGTGCCCTGCTGAGCTGCCGGATAGCCTCTGTCCAGGTTCTGCCTGCCAAATGCAGCCAGCTGCATCAAAGGTCTCTGTAGGGCAGTGGAACATGGCTGATTTAAGAGGTGGCTTCTAGCCATGTGTGCAGAAGACTGTTTGCCCCAAAGGCTGTAGGACCTCGATGGGTTTGAGGTGACTGTACTTTAGTTATCCCATCCTGGTGCATTATAGGAGCCTGAGGCTAACCACAAAGTGGTGATTTGACAGAGGCCTGGTCATGAGTGAGTCAGAGAGTGATATATATGTAACGTGGCTAACTTATCTCCCTTTCAGTCTTTTGATATACAAAAACGCAACTTTATTCAGTTGCTTGGAGCAGCTGTTATTTAGCATGTGAGCCCTTCTGCTCTAGAGCTTACAGTCTGAGTCTTATTAGATGATTGATGGGGAAGCTTCTTATCTTAGTTCTCACATATCCACATTTTAAAATGATCTCACAATGTTGCCTCTGCTCAGGAGGGTTCATGATACAGCCTGGATGCTACAGGTTAGGAAGGAGGTAGTTCAATGGAACAGTGTGTGGAAAATCTCGAGGCAAGAATAGTAAGAGATTACACTCTGTCCTAACTGCATTGAAAGCACTGTGAGTGTAGGGAGATGGGATGGCTGCAGTCACAAACGCACATACCCTCTCCATTTCAGGAGCACTAAATTAACTTACTAAAGATTTTTTTCTTGCTGAAATCACAGCCAGTGAGATTTGTAATAGTTTTACGGATCATCCAGTCTGACTCCCTATATGGGTGTGAATGTACTCAAATGCCAGATGATGCCAGAACTAAGCCACTTCCCAGAAGAACTTAAATTGTGTGAGTTTTGAGGTGGAGAGATGAATGCACTTTTTCATCCTTCTACTCAGTTTAGCCACAGTAGATAACTTACGGTTGTAAAATGCTGCCCAGAGTTCACAAAACTCTGCACTGGTTTAGTGTATTTACATTCTTTAATTGGCTTGTCTAACCCTCAGGAGATTGTATGCAGGGTTTCTTTGTGACTTTAAGTAAAATATTTAAAGGTAGCGAAGAGGAGGAGTTGAGACTGAAATAACACCCACTGTGGAAAGTTAAACAGTGGAACCCATGTATAGTGAATTCAGATCAGCTGAAATTGTTTATAGTGATATAGCATGAAAGTCCAGAATCTTCCATGCACAAGATTGTCTGTGGTGCTGTGAATTGAGAGGAGCTGTTTAGTGTGAAAAAAATGTTGGCTTTAAATGCTTCCATTGGGTACAAAGCCATTGTAAACTTGAAGTTAGTTAAGAAAGGGGAAGTAACCTGCCGCGTTTAAAAAAAAAAAAAAAAAAAGTTAAGCATTGGACAGTCAGAGTGAATGCTAATAGGCAATGCTCTGGATTTCAGTTTAGCTTAACTTTGCTCTGTTTGCCATAGGTGCAAGAAACTGGTCAACATGGCATTAAACTACTTACAGGGCAGGTCTCTAGTAAAAAGTCCTGAAACTGTTCCTTAGGGTTTTTCATATTTTATTACAGAGACAGGCCTAGGAGAAGCAGTTTTCATTCAATGAGAGGGTGTAGGGCAGGGCAAAACTCCTGGCTTTATTTCCAGCCCTGCCCCTCTCATGTTGTGAGTTTGGACAAAACATTTCATCTAGATTCCACCAGCTGCAAAATGGAGATAAGCCTGACAGGATATCGGGATGCACTGTGAGTTTCCCCGCTGGGGCGATGGAACAGCAGGGGATTAGTATTACCTACATAAAATGTTACAAGGGAGCAGTCCGTTGTGTGGTACGCAGTGCAAAAGCAGGTCTAATTCGCAGCCTCCTTTGTTTTCAGGAAGAGATGTCAGGAGAAAGCGTGGTGAGCTCAGCAGTGCCGGCAGCTGCAACTCGCACCACCTCCTTCAAAGGGACCAGCCCGAGCTCCAAGTATGTCAAACTGAATGTTGGTGGAGCCCTCTACTACACCACAATGCAGACCCTGACCAAGCAAGACACCATGCTTAAGGCCATGTTCAGCGGCCGCATGGAGGTTCTCACCGACAGTGAAGGTAAAGAGACACTGTTCACATCATTTAGAGACTCATGGCAGGGAAAAAATAACCCTTCAGTCAAGATTGATCAACACATTAGAAAACTGACCGTTGTAGTGAACAAGCTTATCCTAGCCCCAGGCTTCTCTAAGGCATTTGTTGTTGTTTTGTTACTATGGCTAGCAAACTATACAGCTGAGAGAAACCATGAAACAGGAAAGATTTGAATCTTACTTCTCTGAAGCCATGACCCTCCTCTCGTTAGATTACGGTAAAGTCAAAGGTTCCTGTCAGACCCAGTTGAATAAACTTTTGCTTTCTTCTGAAACACTGAGATGAAAAGTCCTCTGTTAGAGGAACTGAGTGGCGTGGTTAGCACAAGGCTTAGGAGTCAGAACCTGCTTTTTGACCTTGAGGCTGAAAGGTTAATTGACTTGTTTGATATCTCTGTAATATAGAACTAAAACTTACCTTATGAGGGTTTTGATCCTTAGTATATTAAGTGCTTTGGGGATCCTTGGATGAAAGGGGCTGTAACTTCATTTTTCATGTGAGGTTACATAGTGTTGAATTCTAGAAAACAAACCAGTTATGAAATGTAAAGAAGCCACCTCTACTGAGGTTACTGACAACTATTTATGAATTTCTTGCGTCTGAATAATTGTGATGTTAGTCATTTACTAGGACATATATGAGACAAGCAAAAAACTACAAATCTGTAAAAGCAGCTAGCAAATGGATCTCTTCAGTCAAGTCCATCTGCAAAGGGATAATTCAGAATGTAATGGGAGAAAACTTGATCTTTTTACATGTACTAATTGTGTGAAGATACAAGAGAAGTTTCATCATCTGAGGGTTGTTCAAAACTTTTAGCCCAGTTAAATATCAACATTCCCACCATGTGGGAGTACCACTGACTTTAATTCCAGGCACAGCTTTCTATTTGTGTTTTGGCATTTTGCCCATTATCTGACCGCTGCCATATTTGCAGATTTATACACACATTGTCTTTAACAATAGTTCATTAGTAGACTGAGCTTAGAGGTTAAAAACTCTTTTCTGTTGATTAGCTTGTTAGTGTATTGAATATTTGAACTTATCCTGAGGATGGATTATGTATTGCTCCTGAACTGGAGCAACTGAACTTAGTTTTCAGTGCCATAGTGCGTCTAGGATGTGTCTAGCGCTGGGGAGAAATAAGTTATGGTTTAAATAAGGCCCTCCTGATGGTTTTCTTGTGAGAGCAGGAAGTGGATTCGCAGCCAACCTGTTTGAAATACAACACAATTCAATATTTCAGTATTACCATTTTAGCTAGAGTCCCATCTCTAAACAATTGGGGAAATAGTCGAGTTTGGTTCAGTTTTTGTAGTGGCTTTTGCAAGTATCCAAGTACTATACAGAATTCTAAATTCTTAAGGGATCAGTCTCCTCATCACAAAAAAGTCAGGGATCTCTGCAGTCGGACGTTACAGCTATTTAACAGTGCACAACTACTCTACCTAACAGTTTTAGGATAGGAAGCAGAGAGAGTCTCTCTTGTATGGAAAATGCAGGGGGAATTATAGGTAGGTAAGCAAGAATATAATTATCCAAGTTGGCCATGATTACTTTTGAAAGTCTCATGGGATCATTACTAACCATAGACTGTTCTATTACATTTCATCTAACACTCTGTACATCCAGCGTCACAGCCCCTAATGCCAGGGGAACATTGGTTCAGTGCTGATCGAGAGGGAAACATGCCAGCTACTCAGTCATCATTTACTTCCTGTTTAATGAGAGCACTAGAATGCAACCTACTGAACGTAATTCATCACCCTGGTTCTTTTGCAGTGGTTTCAGAATTTCAGCCGTGGCACTGAATCAGAAGAATGCTTATAGCATTAGACAACATTAATCCTCCCACTATCCTTAGGAGTAGGGAGAACCCCTTAACTTCTCTGTGTTTCCTCATCTGTAACATGGATAAATAACTCACCTAAGGCCACACTGCAAGTGAGTTAGAACTGTGATTAAAACTATGCCCTTGCACTGTCCACTCACTACTAAACAAACGCTGCCCAATGCATGGTCTCAGAGCTTCACCCAGAAGGCTCTGGGTCGATACAGTACAAGTGCTATTACAATGTGTCCTTAAAATAGGAAGTCCACTTTTCTATGTGTGGACAGATTCTGTGCCCTGCCTGGAGGGAAAAGTTGAAGGTACTACTGCCAAGGGTATAAGGCCATCTGGATCTGACCCTGTTAAACACCATGTTTGCTTTGCTGTGACTGTCACAGTTCGTGGGTCGAATGCCTCATTTGCCCCTTTGTGCTGGTGTTTCAGGGGGATTTTAGCACTTCTTGCATGTTGACATGAGATCCTCCTGCTGTAGTAGCTAATGTTTTATCTTCCACTGCCTGGTTTTACTTGGAAGTGTTAATGGAAACCAGGACAATAGCATCATGGTGTTTAAAGGAAACTACCCTTATCTCAAAGCCTTCAAATACTGTGTTCTTCAGTCACACCCAAAATCTGGCACAAAATAGGAAGTGTTTTTCAGGAAAAGCAGCTAGATTCTTTGAGAAAATTACAGAATAAAGTTTTTAAACTAGTGGAGCATTTCACACTGAGAATCCTGTTCTAAGTAAATGATCATATGGCTTCTGTCACCATAGTATGACACCCCCTCCCCCAATTTACAATAGAAATAATATACATCTTCTCATCTTGGAGGAGAAATAGCTACAATATAGATTCTTTTCAGTTTACAGATTTAATCTGAAAGCTAAAGCAACCTGTATATTTCAAAATCTACATCTTACTGGAGTAGTAGGATAGAGGTTGGGGAAAGACACTAGTCTCCCACAAAGGCCCCCGGAATTCGCTGTGCAACATGAATTCCTAGTCTCCCCAGCTGTTCTAAAATGTGTTTTTTAGATTTTAATGAGAGACCAGATTTCATTAGTCTGCTTTAAACAAGAGCCTCATGAAGACCCCCAAGTAATCTAATGCCAAGATATGATGTTATTTGTTAAGACTTGGCTAGAAGGAGCTGTTTGCTTTAGTATTGGTGTTTGGGAGCCATCACTTTTCAATTCTTTGTGTAACAAAAGTTAAACTCCCATGTTTCCCATTGTGTCTTTTTATGGTTCCTGAGGATATTTATTCCTGCCTGATTAGTGGATCCCAAAACATTTTGTAAAACAACAATTATTAAAATAAAGCTTTATAAGACTGCAGACTACAGATGAAACCTGCTTTCTTAGCTCTGCAGCAGCCAGGCTGCGGGGGTGGCTGTGGGGCTCACTTTCCTGGTAAATCTCTCCTTTTTGCAGCACATTTTGGCTGACTAGTAAGAACAAAAGCATCTATAAGTCACAGTGATGGAGTTGTTAAATGTGGTGTTTAGCAACCCAGCACCATTTTGCACTTTAAAGCATTTTCTCATCCTTGCTACAGCTGCCTGGGCCATTAGGAAGGTAGCATTCCTACAGGTTTACAGCGAGGGAAACCAAAGCTGAAGTTAACTTTTCCAAGTCCAGAGAGGGTGTCACAGCTGGGATGAGAACCTAGGAGTTATTGACTGCCAGTCCTGTGCCCAGAATGCATCTGTTCTCCCTATACCATCCCCCCTACGCAATTCCAATAAATCAAGTCACTGGCTCCATTTGGTCTGTGATAGTTCTCGGGTTTTGGGAGGATGGCGTTTTCTGTGCCCTCTCCCCCTTACAGCGGAGTGGCATTGTCTTGGGAATGGCTGCAGTGGCCAGTGGTCCTCATTTCTGCCGTGGCCCCTATATATGTTGTACTATGCCCAGTAATTTGGGACAATCGTAGTTTGATTCCTTTGTCAATTTGCAACAAGCATCTGTAAATCAGGTCTGTGTAATCACCCTAACTTCCTAGTACATTCCTCCCACGCCCTCTGACGCTGCAGTCCTAACCATGCAGCACCCCAGTGTAAGGGGGAAAACCGAGAAAAGTGCAGAGTAGAATGCTAGTGAATCTCTTGCTAATTAGGCCATCAGGAGGAAAGGCCTACATTCAACTCAGGGGCTGGAGAATTAACCAAGTAATCAGAGTTTTAGTAGTAATTTCATTAATTCAAGCCATGTGGTACATGCTTTACCCTACTTTTCCCTTATTTGTCTAAAATATGAGTCCTTCCCCACAAGCGTTTCCTGAGTACATTCTTGAGTCAAGGCCCATAAAAATGGCCGCCTGTTTATGGAAACTTGAGCTGGACGTTGCATAATGTCTTTCTGGGCCCTTTGGTCTGCTTCAGGAGATGGACTGCTGTTGTGTGGAGATGAAATATGAACAACTTATTCCGATTACGGGTGCCGTATAGTTTATTCTAAATTCTGCTGAAGCTTTGTTTCCCTTTCTGTCTGGTATCCGTATCCAGTACTGGTAAGTAATGGGCCTTTTAGCAGGTGGTGGTGTAAAAGAAACGCTACAACGTGTAGAACGATCTCATGCGTCACTCGTACTGCTCACATACTCGCATTACATCTTCAAAGCACTTTAAAAGCATTCATCTGCTAATCGGTTTGCTGTTCCCATTCAGTGCCAGTTAGGAATAAGGAAGATGAAATGGGACTTGCAAAGATTCTGCTGAACTCCCTAGTATCTGTGTCTTACACACATCTTAGCTTCCTTCTCATCCTTCTTGCATGAATGCTGCTTGCGGGCAGCAGGATTATTTTCAGTGCAAATCTGCCGTTGTTTTTAAAAAATAAAGCATCTGGAGTGGCAAGCACTCCCAAGCCCCCCTTCCATAGCAGTGTGTGGGATGCGGAGGGGAATGCATTTCATCAGGGTCCTGCAGGGGATGGGAGAAAATAAATGTTCTTTGAAACAACAACAGTCTTTCCTGCATGCTGGGGAGGAGTGGTCTGTCCCAGAACAGCCATTAAATACCAGCATGATGGGGATTTTGCGTAGGTTCACCATTCTCTTGTTTGTGTATAGTAAGGGGTCTAAGGCATGAGAGAGCCAGTTGTAACAGGTGGGACTCCTGGGTTCTGTCCCTGGCTCTGCCCTTGACTGGCTTTAGGTCCCTCAGGGTAAAACGCCCAGGGCTGGCCTGGGTCAGCTGACTTAGACCGGGACTGTGGGGCTATAAAACTTCTTCCTTAGATGTTTGGGCTAAGGGACCCTCCCCGCAGGATCTCAGAGCCTGGGCCCCAGCCGAAACCCAAACATCTCCACTGCAATGTTACAGCCTCACAATCTGAGCCCCACCGGGCTGAGTCTGCTACACTGGGCCAGCCGCCAATGGCTTAGTGCAATGTAGACATACCGCTAGACTCCAGTTAGCTACCTGGGAATCCCTGGTTTTGCCCTAAGCTGTCTCTTAGCTGTAGTTATAGAAAATCTGCCCCGGTGGGTGGGTGTTTGAGGGCAGCAGGGGCAGTCAAGGGTTGAAGTATGCTAGCAGGTCCAACAGAGCAGACAGGATTCCAGGAAAAGAAGTTGCCCGGGGGGTTGGGGGGGGAGGAGAAAAACTAAGTTTAATTTGATGGTGGGAATTTTGTTTTGCTACCACTTCAGCTAACTGATGGTCAGTGGCTTGAGAGTTGAAAGATACAGTGAGCTTCCTCCCTTCGCCTCCCACCACACACTTGAAGAAATGTTGGAGATACAGACGCACAGAGAATTCCCTGTAGAAGTACAGCCTGCTGCTGTTCCAGCTGCCAACTCAAGCAGAGATGGGGGATTTTGGAGCCTTTCAGCAGGATGTGCTCAGTGCACCAGCATGAGGCAATGTTCTGGGGAGAGGCTCCTCTGCGCAGAGTTGCCGTGTGTTGCACCACGTTCTGGCCAGCTGGAGTTGGAAAGAGGGAGAGTGGTGGACTCTTTGCCTAAGTCTTTCCCTTCCCGCTGTTCAGCTGTACCCTGCTTTATCCCTCCCAGGCTGGATTCTGATCGACCGCTGTGGCAAACACTTCGGGACAATATTAAATTACCTGCGTGACGGGGCCGTGCCTCTTCCCGAGAGCCGGAGAGAGATTGAAGAGCTGCTGGCTGAGGCCAAGTATTACCTGGTTCAGGGTCTGGTGGATGAGTGCCAGGCAGCTCTACAGGTAGGTGTGCAGTCTTCAGCATGGAGCTAGTGAGACGCCTGGTCACCAGCCAGTGCCAGTGGCTTGAGCTTATTCCATCAGCCAGCCTTTCCTTACGCCCTCCGAATATTTCCTCTGATTAATCCCACTTCCTGCCCTGTCCGCAGGAAGCAGTGAAAAATGAGTCCCCGCTCCTTTGTTTGATGTGGATTGTTAAGGCTGTAAGGTGTTAGGAAAGATCAAGTATTTTTCTGGACAAATCATTCTTTTCTCTGTGTCTAGTGAACTTTAAACATGGCATCATGGGGTGCCAGGTGTATGTACTTGTCAGAGATCAGATCCGATTAGCTTACAAATAAAGATAGTTAAAACTGCCAGCACCACGAACACCCTTGGGATCCCACTGTCAAGCTGGACTTTTTCCTGCTTGCTCATCACCAGTATAAGATTCTACAGGCCTGTTCTGTGACCCTAACACCTGCGTGGAGTGCTGATGGCAGAGAGGTGTAGTCAAAGGCATAAGGTGCTTTGCTCCCCCAGGAGCAGCAGCAACTGGGGGGGCCCCAGCAGCCATTGCATGGTTGCTTAGGGTCTTCTGCACTCATCTCTTCCTGCCCAAAGTCTTTGGCAGGGGTGGAGTAGGCCTGTCAAAGCAGTGGGTCTTGGAGTTAACAACCTGTTGAGATGCATTAGAGAGTTAACTCTTCTGAGCCATGTTTGTTTCAGGCTCTCTGCAGACTCAGGCAGGCACCATTACATCAGTTATGCTCAGATCAAATTTTTCCATAAATGAGTTAGGAACCTTTTTAAATGAAAAAGTTGGGCATCTAGAGTCACATGACCCCAGAAGCCAGGGCCTTAGGCACAGGCCTGTGGTGCATTAATGCGGTCCTGGGGATGGAGCCCAGGCTCCCCAGAGCACCTCAGCAGCTGTTCATGTACCTCTTCCCCTCACGGGGGAGCAAGATGGGGAAGTATGTAATGCCCCTGTTCCCAGCATGCCTGCACAAAGGAACATAGCTATCTCATTGGGTCAGCTCACTGCTCCATCAAGTCCTCTTGGCTCAGACAATGGTGAGTCACCACTCCATCTGCATCGCTGTAGCTAATCCCAGGCTTCAATATGAGAGAAAGCTTGATGGTCCCCTGCATTTTGTTCAAAGGCCCTACCGTAGATTTCCATTCACCTGCTGCATTTGACAGACTGTCTTGTTTCAGCAGAACAAAGATGCATACGAGCCATTCTGCAAAGTGCCAGTCATCACTTCTTCTAAGGAAGAGCAAAAACTTATAGCAACATCCAATAAGGTAAGGAGGAGCAGGCTGTGCTTGGTCCCTGGGGGAAGTTTGCACACACCTCGATTATAGCTAGGCAGAGCTCACCAGCCAGAGTGACGGAGATCTTGGAGTCATCGTGGATAGTTCTCTGAAGACGACCATGCAGTGTGCAGAGTCAGTCAAAAAGCAAACAGGATGTTAGGAATCATTTAAA
Organism: Chelonoidis abingdonii; assembly: GCF_003597395.2. Classification (NCBI taxonomy): domain Eukaryota; kingdom Metazoa; phylum Chordata; order Testudines; family Testudinidae; genus Chelonoidis; species Chelonoidis abingdonii. Next base: position 3,985,076 of record NC_133790.1, read on the forward strand.
AAGGGATCAAAAATAAGACTGAGAATATTTTATTGCCCTTCTATAAATCCATGGTATGCCCACAGCTTGAATACTGTGTACAGATGTGGTCTCCTCATCTCAAAAAAGATACACTGGCATTAGAAAAGGTTCAGAGAAGGGCAACTAAAATGATTAGAGGGTTGGAACGGGTCCCATATGAGGAGAGATTAAAGAGGCTAGGACATTTCAGCTTGGAAAAGAGGAGACTAAGGGGGGATATGGATAGGAGTGTACTATAAAATCATTGAGTGGTTTGGAGAAACAAGATGAATACGGAAAAGTTACTTATTTGTTTCGCATAATATAAGGGCTGGCCCACCATAATGAAATTTAAGGGCAGCAGGTTTAAAAACAAATAAAAGGAAGAAGTTCTTCACACAGTTTGCAGAATGTCAACTTATGGAACTCTAGCCTGAGGAGGTTCTGGAGGCTGCGACTATAACAGGGTTTAAAGGAGATAGAATAAATTCATGCGAGTTAAGTCCATTAATGGGCTATAGCCAGGATGGGTAAGGAATGGTGCTCTAGCCTCTGTTTGTCAGAGGGTGAGATGGCTGGCAGGAGAGAGTCACTGTGATCATTACCTGTTAGGTTCACTCCCTCTGGGGCACCTGGCATTGACCACTGTCAGTAGACAGGATACTGGGCTGGATGGACCTTTGTTCTGACCCAGTGTGGCAGTTCTTATGTCAGCGGACTCTTTGGAATGTGACCCACTAGTTTGCAGAATTGTGCATGCTCAGGAACCTATCTGTTAACTTGTGAGTCTGAAAACTGGTACTTGGTCTCTGCAGCCTAGTTATTCCATCTGAATTAGAAGTTAAACAGCTTTTCAGCTAGGTCTTTAAATGGGTCTATATTTGAAAAAAAATGCATCTTACAGTGTGGGCCTTCCCTGCCTTACGTATTCAGGTAAAGTCAGTAGGGAGGACAGGTTGACTTCGGGCATCAATCGTGGGCTACAGAGCCTTTAACCTGTCTTACCAGCCCAATAGTCACTGATATTTGCCTGCCATGAAATGTTAATGGCTCCTGTTTCCATTAGACACGTATGCACTCTCCTTCCTGCTATTCCTCACCTCCCCCCCCCCCCCCCCCCCCCCCCAAAAAAACCCCACCACAGCAGGCATTAATTGGGGGTCTCAGCAGAGGCATAAAGGACTGATCTGGTCACTGCAGCCCAGGGACATCAGGGTTAAGGCACGCCGTGGGGGAAACTTGTGCTGTACCTGTCCGGGGGACACAGGACTGCCACGCTAGCACCAGGCAGCAGCCTCAGCAGCACTTGCACAAATGGTGGGTGTACGCACAGCACTATCACTTTATGTGACCCCTTCTCTGCTGCCGGGGCGTGCCTGGAACTAAGGTTGCAGCTGTACTACAGCTTCCTGTATGTTTGTTTTCTTCCAGCCAGCCGTAAAGTTGCTGTATAACAGAAGTAATAACAAGTATTCCTACACCAGGTAAAACAACTTCCATTATCAGTTATTAAATGTACCGTTTCAACTGGAAATTAAGTCTGAAACCAGATTCCAGGAGAACGGGCTTTTCCCTTTACTGAGTGTTTGTTGTTGACATATGCAGTAAGCACTTTTCCTGCGTAGTTTGTGGAGTCCCTGCTAACAGGGGTTAGCTTTCCACAGGAGAAGTTTCCATTTCTAAGTGCACACTTGCAGCAATAAAGAGCTTTCTCTTTAATACCCAGCTGTAACCTGCAGGGGTTCCATGGCAAAATGATGCCCTGTCTTCTGCATGGCCTGCAGCGGTCTTACCTACAGAGTTGGCAGTTGGCCAGGAGACAGAGGGCTGTGCCTATGTGGCTCTCAGTTGAGCAGGCGTGGTGGCAGGGCTCTCATCCTCATATGTGACAGTATCTAACTCATCACAACACTGACCCAATCCAGCTAATGCTAAAGTTTAGTAGATGGACTAGGTTAGTTGAGGGATGGATCCTGAAGCGGTTACTCCCACCACTGACCCTGTATTACACTCTGCACCTTCTTCGCCGAAGGCCAGTCACCCTTCAGCTGCAGGCTCTCCCCTAATGTGGTGAGTGATTCTAAGTGAGATGAAGCAGCCCCAGAGCTCAAGTCTAAACACAACCTTGATGGTTGGTACAGTAAATAAAGGGAGGCAGGACATCTAGACCTCCAGCTGCCTGAATCTCCTTAGTTCTTATTTCCTCTGCGTGGCATTAACTCTGTTTGACTGATGCCCTGTTCTCTTGCAGTAATTCTGATGACAACATGCTGAAGAACATCGAGCTGTTTGATAAGCTGTCACTGCGGTTTAATGGGAGAGTCCTCTTTATTAAGGATGTGATAGGAGATGAGATTTGCTGCTGGTCTTTCTATGGACAGGGGCGTAAGATTGCTGAGGTCTGCTGCACCTCCATTGTCTATGCTACTGAGAAGAAACAGACAAAGGTAGGGATAAAACTCATTCATGCAACCTAGTAGCTGCTGTAAGAGTAATGTCCTGACTTCTGTTCTGAAACCTCCCTTTAATAGCTCTCTCCTCCCTAGAGCATCCACTATACCTTCTAAAGAGGAGAGGGCAGAGAACAAATCAAACTAATAAGTTCTGTGGGACAGGGATAATCTTGTGCTTGTGCATAGCACAATAGGGTACTAACTTCCAGATACTATCACAATACAAATAAATGGAAGCTCTGATCTTTAAACCCACTCATGCATTCACCCAGCTTCACTTTTTTAACATATAAAGATACTTCATGAAAACCAGGAGTATTCTGTTCACATACAATCTTACTTTGTGCAGAAAGAATCTGCCTTTGCATCTGCCTTTTTGTGGTAATGCTCATGTCTGAGAACACTGGACATTGGACATCTGAGGCTGAAAGCCAGTAGGTGGAGCAGAGAAACATAGATCATAAAGAGTTCCTCTTAATAGCTTTAACTTTTTGCAAGATTTCACACTTCCTGCAGAGTACCACCATCCAAGAATAATGGAGAGGATTTCTTAACTACCAAAGGGTACATAAAAACTGGAGGGCTAGGCTGACATTTAAGCCAACCTGGAGTGAGTAAGATTGATTTTGCTTCTCCTAAACTAGCTGTTTTGGGCACTCAGGTGGAGTTCCCAGAAGCCCGAATTTATGAAGAGACACTGAACATTTTGCTTTACGAGGCTCAGGATGGACGAGGACCTGACAACGCGCTTCTGGAGGCTACAGGAGGGGCAGCGGGCCGCTCTCATCACCTGGATGAGGATGAGGAGCGGGAGCGCATTGAACGTGTGCGAAGGATTCATATTAAGCGTCCAGATGACAGGGCACATCTTCATCAGTGAGGAGTGACAGCTGCAGACTGCACAGCCCTCTTGGGAAAGCTGTGGCCTGGCCTGCTCCATTATTTACAGTTGATGAGCAGTCAACTTATTTATGTTCAGTGAAGTCTATAAAATTACATTTTATACCAGACTAGATTTGGGATATTTAACGTGAAGTAGAGCTACTGGAGGAATAAAGAAGGTATCAAGGGTCAGATCAATGCATTTGGTGTAATGTCTCTGAATTTTCAGCACTCCTTTTGCTGCTGTTTTGTGGTTAGAGAGGAGGAGTGTTCTCTTCCTTCTGCCTCTTAGTATTTATTCTGCACTTTCTCTAGGATTTTCAAAGAGCTGTCCACCTTTCCTACAGACCCATGTTTAGTCCATCCCATCTGAACCTCCTGTACATGAGAAATGCTATTCTGTGCCACAGCGACGCTACAGAAACTAACCCCATCTGCTTCAGCACTTTCTCCACTCTCCTCCCCACTGGACATTTAAGGGGGAAGGCACCTTAGATAGAAGTGCTTCAGCCTTGCTTTCAGAAGATAAGGTTCTATGGACGCTGGCTTCCCTCCAGAATAGAGTTGCTTTGTTTGGTTTGAAATAGCAGTGATACTGTTTCAGAACCAGACCTGCTCTGGGGCTAGGTCTTGCTGGTTGGCAGAGACTGTTTTTTGTTGAGTCTGAGTAGCTGCCAGCACTAAAGTTCAAAATTCAGGCAGTATGTTAAAGTGAGCTGGTTGTGGCATCCCCTGCTTGAGCTTTGTGGTAATGGTTCAGTGAAAGTGGTATGCTAAGGCCTAGTGGAGAGCCCTCAGCCTTTTTATGCTGGAGTTCAAGGATGGGAGATATTTATGCTTTATGTAAATGGCAGGCTAGGAATCAGACTTGCATAACACTTTACCTAAGGTATCCAGGATTTCTACTGTAATCAGTCACCATTTAACATTTACTCTTAAACGCAAAATGTAATTTGAAGGTCATGCTAGATGACTTTTTCCACTTTCGCCTGAATCAATAGGGATGTTTTTCTTTACAGCTGCCCTAGATAACTCCCTCATGGGCTACTACTAACATCGTGTAATCCTAGTCTAAATATGGAGCTAATTACACATTTGCTCATAGTTGGAGTTCTATAAGGGATACCAGGAGCTTTACCTCTAGTGCTGTTATACTGGTGCCTACTGGGGAGAAATGGGTGGCCATCCCTTTAAGTGTTAATATCTCCAGCTATTCTTCACTGTCTCTATCACAGCATATTCTAGGCCATCTGGAAGAAAATGGCTACAATAATCTCTAGAATACTATATAGACCTTTACATTTTCTAAGATTGCTCTTCTGTTGCAAATAATGTGTTTTATCTACCTCCTAGTCTCTTGTTGCATAGTAGAGTGTCAAGTAAAAGTGATGGTGGAAGTTCATATATTATTCAGAGGCAGTGGGTGTTGTTCAAAATAGCAGCCAGAGTTAGTTGGTTCTAAGTTTTGGAAGGAATATAAAGCCTCATGCTTCAGGGATTTTGAATGAGACCTTCACACAGGGCAGATTGTTTCTTGGAGCTTCTGCTGATGCAGAATGGTATTGGCCTCTCTTGGAACTTGGATGATGGACTAGCTGGACCACCTGTCTTGTGATTCCTGTTTTCCAGTAATGTGGCTAGCGGGAAGTCTGACAAAAGTAATGGTTATGCTGTAAAATTAGCATAGACCTGATATCACTTAGCATGTGTCAGAGGAATATTAGTTTTAAAGGCATTACTATCTTGGTTAGCGTCACTCGCTGTTGCTCTCTAAAGTAATGGTTGGTAGGAATGGTATAAAGCCATACATACACCTGCTTGTAGGGATTACTGGACAATCAATATTTTGACTTGTTTATTCACGCCTAGGAAAGTGAGTGTGGAGACTGCTTTTCAGAGGCAACTGTCTATCAGCCAAAGATGATTTTCATGGTACAGTTCTGTTTCTAGTGCCTGTCTTCTAGCCCCTCAAACATTAACTTTCTAGTAGTAAAGTTATGTAAAGAGGTCACTGTGGTAAAGCTAGTTTCAAACCAAACAGTCAGTGTAGCATCTTGAACTGTGTGTAACTGACAGATGTGGGCTCAAAGTGCAATCATAGCAGTGTTTTGTATGTAGATACTGTAATACCCACCCCCACGTGTCTAAGATTAGAGAAGCCCTGCTAGGGTCCAGTGTTTAAACTAGGCTATTCATTTTAATCTCAAGTCTGTACTGACAAAGGAAATGGTTTGTCTGCCACAGCTACATGTGTTATTTGATTTCTAAAACTCTTGTCACACTGAAGGAAGTTGTTTTGTCCCTCCCCTCCCCTGTCATTGTTCAGTTGGGGGGATTGTTATCTACAAGCAGAGCTGGGGGCAGTGGTGAAGGAAAAAGCCTCCGCTCTAGTGAACTGCACACTTCTGTATTTCCAATACTCTGTACTTTGAGATTTTACATGTTTAAGAATTTAGCTCTTGTTTACTAAAGCACAACCCACCACTGTTACAGGGCTGACTGGTCAGTTGTGTAGAGAAGTGAGTGACATGAAATCTGCATTTTCTGTCAAGAGGTCCAATCTCTCCTGCTGTCTTTGCTAGTGCTGTTGTACCAAGCCGGCTGTGTTTGCAGTGTCCAGATAGCACTATACATTCCTGAATGAGAAGGAAGCAACAGCATTTCTATTTCTACTGTGATAAGCCCCGAGAAGAAGGAAAATATACAAGACTGCCTGTTACATTTTGAGCTTAGTATAAATACAGGGGCTTAGATTTCTACCCCTGGGTGGTACAATTTAACAAACAAAGGTTTCTAAAAACACCACCTTTCCCCAGCCCTTTTTAATCAGACTAAAAAGTGGCATTTTCCCCTCCTAAATAGCTTTAAGTTACATTAATACAACTCAAGCAAAGGAGAAGGGTTTTTTAAAAGCCATGTTAGTCAGAAGGAAGGATTGAGTTACTGTGACAGCAGTTCAGTACATTCTTGGTTTAGCTCACTAATTGCCTTAGTTATGCAATACAAGTGTACCATTGTCTTGTCTGTTAGAAAATAATGTGCAGTATGTGATCTGATCTGACTGTAGTTATGGATGGGACCATAACCCTCTGAGACTCTGACCTCAGAGGACCTCCCTCATGCCGCAGCACGGAACAAAACATCCTCTATAGCACAAAGCTTATTAAATAGGGTAGAAGTTTCAACAAAGCCTTAATTATGCTGCAGAATATTAAAACCACCAGCCAGGGCCTGAAGACCAGCAGAAAGGTGGCCTTTAGATTGTATTGGAAGCCTTGAATACAACCCCTTAGCTGTTAGGACATAGCTTTCATCTTCTGCATACTTTACAGACACTGACAAGTCAATCTTAGTGCAAGCCTCACTGTGCTTTAAAATAGATCTCCTGACAACACAGCTGGCTTGGGATAGTTTCACTAACTTACAGGCTTTCAATACCATCTTAAGAGTACACTTTTTTTTTTTTTCCCCAAGCGTGAGCTGTTCTTTGAGAAGCCTCATTAAGGCCAAGGGATCATATAGAAAGCCTTTGCCTTTACAACTTTCCTGAGATGAAAAGAGATGCAGTTTTTATGTAACTAAGGTCACCCCCAGTTGGTAACAAGCAGTATCTCAACCAGCAGCTGCAAGAGAGCAAGGCAAAGTGCATAACTGTTTCAGGCTCATGCCATTGTTTCCAGCATGTAATACACACAGTAATATTGGCAATACAGAGTGCAGCTGAACCAGTTATTCATGGAAATAGCTTGTCCTTTAAGGTAAAACAGCGGAGCTCATAGCTGCACCTTGTTTTTAATCTTAAGGCTGGTTCACTGAGTGTTCTGTGGCCTGGGTTACACTGAACATACGGCACTAGTAAGCTCATCTGCTTTGTACAGTCACTAACTTTGTATAGCTATGCACAAAAAGCTTAAGCTGGATTCCTGTGTATGGTTGTGTATGCAGTATGTGCTAGTTTGGTTTGATTATATGCAAAATAAATTAGAAATGTTTCATATTTACATCCCTATTGATTGTTGTTTCTCTTTAAAGCTGTCCCTCGTCTTATCTGGCTGGCTCCCATAGCAAGTGCTTTTTTAGGGGAAGCTAAGTCATGTTATAGTCTCCCCCTAGATTGATTGATTTATCTTCCGATACTGATTGTAGTTGAATAGCTAGTTAATCCAGACTCTTCCCCCTTCAGTAGTACAGCAGCAGGATTTAGAGGCAGCAAGTCAAGGATATGTAGTCTGTGGCTTCAGCCCATCCCAAGCAGATCTTGGTATTCTGCTTTGATGGAGCAAGAGGAGGAGTACTTGCCTCATCCTTCACAGCATAGAGAGTGCTAAGCTAGCAAGAACCATTTTTAATACATCTGCAGAGCCTGGGGAAGAGGGAAAGGAGAAATACCCCCCCAGAGCTGCCACCACCACACCTCTGAGCTAGAAGAGTGGCCAATCAGGAGCTGCCTTCATTCCCTATAGAACAGTGTTCAACTTGTTTTCATTTGTGGACCCCAAAATTTTTTTCAAATTGAGGCATAGACCCGTTTGGACATGTTAGTCTGCTGCACCCCTTGCCTCCCATTCCCCCAGGAGTCTGCAGATGATCGGTTGAAAACCACTGCTCTACCAGATTCACTTTCCAAGCAGCTAGAGAAAGTAGTTTTGTCTCAGTGAGAGGAGACAGTTGAAGACTCTGCAAGTCAAGGGATTGTGCTTTGTTCAGAAACAGATTAGAATTAGAAAAGGTTCAGAAGAGGGCAACAAAATTGATTAGGGGCATGGAACAGCTTCTGTATGAGGAGAGAATAATAAGACTGGAACTTTTCAGCTTGGAAAAGAGATGACTGAAGGAGGGGATCTGATAGAGGTCTATAAAATCACCACTGGTGTGGAGAAAGTAAATCAAGTGTTATTTACTCTCTCATAACAAGAGCTAGGGCTCACCAAATAAAATTAAGAGGCAGCAAGTTTAACACAAACAAAAAGGAAGTCTTTTCCACACATCACAGTCAACCTGTGGAATTCCTTGCCGGAGGAGGTTGTGAAGACCAAGACTATAACAGGGTTAACCAAAAGAACTAGCTTAGTTCATGGAGGATAGATCCATCAATGGCTATTAGCCAGGATGGGCAGGGATGGTGTCCCTAGCCTGTGTGTGCCAGAAGTTGAGAATGGGCACAGGATGGATCACTGATTCCCTGTTCTGTTCATTCCCTCTGGGGCACCTGGCATTGGCCATTGTGGGAAGACAGGACACTGGGCTAGATGAACCTTTGGCCATTCTTACGTTCTGTTGTTTCAACTCAATTAAATTTAAAGTCAAAGAATGTTGTTCCCCCCCCATCTTTTATTTTCATTTCATTACTATTCAGGGCCTTGTACTCAAACAGTGCGCTGTGTATAGCCATTAATATACCAGACATGAAGAATGACTCAAAGAATTCTGTCTACTATAGACACTAACTGGCCAGAAAGAAAAATGGGTGAATGTGCTTTCCAGCTAAGCAACCTCATCTAGTACTATGTTGAGTCAAGTAAAGAGAATGTGTTGCCAGCCTTATTTTTGCTGTGTTCAGAGCACACACTCGCTCTGTCCACTTAGTCTCTGGTGCATCAGGGTGAAGTCAGACTGTGCTGCCTCATGGGGGCAGAGCTGGTTCCAGACCATACTGCCACATTTGCCAGTCTGCAGTTTGTGCATTACTCCTGGTTAGTGCCATGAATTGCTCATTGATCCCTACTGAACTGCTTTTGTTTTTGCTCAAAGTCTTTCCTGGATGGTTAAGATCTTAACTTGACTTACCCAGTAAGTTAAGACAAAGCTATTTTGCATGTTAGAGAATTTCATCGTTTGGGTTAACCAGATTTGACATTTAATATTAGTAACTAGAATCTACATCAATTGGAATGTTACAGCAACATAATGGAATCTAGGAGTTAGCTACAGTTGAATATTAAACTTTAGTTTAAAAAAACCCCAAAGTGCTGAAATGATGCAGGTGAACTCAAATCACAATAGTCTTATGGCAGCAGAAAGCTTTCAGCTGGAAGATGTCAGTGCTGATCTCATCCAGTGGGTTCCTTTCCGGTATGAGCAAAGATAGCGATAAGCAGAGCAGGAATTCCTGTTCACCATTAGGACTTTGTTCTGGTTGACACCTGTGATAACAGGAAGGCGTTATTAGCTATTTTATTGCAGTGCAGACATTCCAGCCTTGGTGAGAATGGTGTGGAAGAACTCCTGATAGTCTGAAGTGGCTGCACTGGAGAAGTGATGTGGCACTTCAGTGCCAGGAAGCATATTATGCTGCATGCACCTCTGGGGATCAGCAAGGAAAGGAAAGTGATGCACCCACGTGCTTGAGTTATGGCTGAAAACCCACTCACACCCAGAGACAGTTACTTCTCATGGAGAAAAGACAGACATGCCTACTGCCATCTTTCAGCTTTAAATTAAGTTGAAGTGTTGCTTAACATGCTGGCATCATTGCCTGTGAAACAGCTTCTAAGAGAGAGACTCCTACCTTTCCCTGTATAGGGTTAATTTGCTACCTGGTGCCCATGAGACATTTGGGCTGGTGGAGGAAAAGTTCCCTTCACTCTGGCTTGTCAGTCAGTCTTCCTGCTCTTCTCTACCCAAATGCTAGCAAGAAGGTGGAAGAAACTCCCTGGTGTGAGGCAGGATTTATCCACCAGTCTCTAGAGACTTGATAGTGCCTTAAAGACGTGGTTATGCCAATGGAACCATGGGTTTCTTGCTTTCTCAGGGAAAGCAGGTAAAGTTTGCTTATTTCTTCCTAACCACCAAAGTCACAAACTCTGCTCTGGACCTGAATGTCCAGCTGTGTTTGTAGGCTCACACACTGCCACCATAGAGGAAGATTCTGCAGTCAAGTCTGATGAACAATTCTGTTGCTGCAGAAGCCAGAAGAAAATCTAGCTCCCCCTCCACTGCCAGGCTGGCTCTGCAGGACTAACAGGAGGAAGCAAGAGTAAGAATGTGTAACTAAGGTGAATAGGCAGGACTCAGAATACACAGAGTGGAGATGTATTGAGTAAGACGAAGCATAGTCATTTATCTGACCCCAACACTGTAATGCACAGACAACGAGAGGAAGGAATCGGTCCCGTTTTCCAAATGAACAGAGCAGTCTCTGCTCACTTACATCACCCATGTGAAAAGCAGTGTCAGATGTAACTTAGAATTCTAGTTCTTAAATCAGGTCTTACCACTGTTAGGTGTCCATTTTTGGCTTTATAGATCTGAGGCGCCTGCCCAGTTGTGAAAGCTATCATCCCTGCTTTCCCAGAACTGATGTGAAACTGGAGGCTGCAAGTGCACAAATGTATATTACTTGTTATGTGCTTTCCTTACAATAGCTTTACTCTAAGATCCTCTTTGGTTCTGTTCCCCAGGCAGATCTCATTAAGTTAAAGTTCAAAACCCCTCAGACAAATAAATTCTCTGAACAATTGCACTTGTGCAACCAAGCCAGAACAGCAGTTTGATTACTAGAACACCCTAACTAATGAAAGAAAAAAAAAATAAGCATGCTAAATGAGGGAGCCTGGCTGGACTGAACAAACCTAAATGCTGTATTACAGTAACCCAATCAGAAGGAAGATAAAGAGCAGGAAAATGTATCTTTTGCAGTCCATTGGTTTCAGTCTAGGATCGATACACATCACCTCCCTGTCTCGTGAAAGCCCACAAGGCCTAAACACATACTGAGCCGGTAGCATTAGTCAGATGTTATCTGGAAGCAACTGCCTCTGCTCAGTGTTTAGCGTCTCTAGAACCTGCTCCTGTCTAGCTGAGAGCTGCATTTTTCTGGAGTGATCTGGATGGCACACTGTCTAGCCATTGGGTCAGCACAGCTCAGTTTAAAGAAAACCCAACCATTAAGCTGCTGGCAGTTTAAGGCTCCTCCATGATCTTGTCTTTGCAGTATGTTCGATCAAAATGAACAGGGTATCACCCAGCTGACTACACAACAGTCAAACAACTCAGACTTGTTCCCATGGCAGGAAGCAGTTTGAAAAATATTGCATTTTAAAGGTTATGAAATGAAAAAACTCTAAGTAAAACCGACAGCTGATTATCCAGCTACACAGACATGCTGGAACCCACATGTACTATGGGGACATATCATTCACGCTAGCACTGATACACGATAGTCCACTTGTACATAGTGCTGCATCTCTTCAACCTGCTTCACCTACATCAACTAAGCCTGCACAGTCATCACTACCACAGCTACTGCTGGGGAAATGTCTGTGAAACAATTACCTGAAAACTAGCTCCAAGCTCCAGATTACTCTCCTAATGAGCTTAAGGGCCAAATCCTGCCCTTTGATGACGTAAGCACACTGCATTGTCAGGTAGGTGTGGACTGCTAGGTCAAAAGATTTTTGGCTGACTAAATGGGAGAGCTCAGTGCCACGTAACCCCTTCATAAGATGTAGCATGAATGGCAACATAGGTGCTTACCTTCCCTGAACAACTTGGACAGCGTTCTGCTTATTGGCCAGCATGCAGAGCTTTGTGACAGTCTCAAAGATGTGCTCACACTGAAGGATCACGTCTCCCTGAAAGCAGAAATGGGGACAAAATAATTCAACATTCTTAGGCACAAGGGCAAAGAGCTTTTCATCTCAGACCAGCAGTGAAGCTAGACAACATTTTGTAAACGTAGGGAAATACTTTCACAATGGCCTAGCAGTGGCAGAGAAATGTCTGACACTTTCTAATGATAGGTAAATTAACAGTTTATGGTATTTTTTCCCCCCTCTCAAACCAGTGATCCTGTATAAGGAGGTTTGTGAAATGCCTGCCCCTAGTGCATTTGGTATTTATAGCAAGTTGGTTGTTTCATGTGAAGACATTCCACATTTGCCTGGCTCATTAGGAGCTTTCTGATAGTTTACCTTCTGTTTGTTGCCCTCAGGAACATGGATGACCAAAAGCCCATCATTCAGATTGCTGGTAGAAACACCTTAAAAAAAAAAAACCCAAAAAAACACAATCCTCATCCTGGGTGAAGGTTGGTAGTTTTGTTTACAATATCAGGGCCCTCAAGCTGTGGCTTGTGTGTAGAAAAGGATAATACACTGAATTTGTACCTTTTCAAGTATGAGGAAAACCTTCTCTCCCACTTACCAGATCCCAGAAACCTTTGCTCCAAAAGCAGCTGAGAAATAAGCATCAGTGCCAATTCCTGGACATTATTCTTACATTGCTTCCCATTTGTTTTTCCTGTTTTAATTCCTAACATACTGAAACAGCTAATTTTGAAAATATTCTGTTTTATCTAGCCATAATCAAGGATTTTTTTTTTTATGTAACCCCATCCCCTCCAACAAATTCCACTATCTTGCCAGAATGGGGTATTAAAAAAGCACACACTTTGAATGTGCAGCCATGCCTTTCCAAATTACACCAGTTTCATGGACATGTGCATAAGCTGCACTTTAGATGTCTGGAAACTTATTTCCTCTGAAGAATCTAGTACGCTAATCCCTTTTGCCTCATGTACTGTTTGCTTTAGTTAACAGATATAGTTCCCTAACCTCGAATAAAGATTTGCATGCAGCACATATACAGATACAGACTGCTACTCTACTACAGAGATCAGTGGTTTTATAAATAGAAAGGATTTGTGCAATTAGTGGAGCAACCTGACATTTGTTCCTCAGATGAGGTCTGGTTTTGAGGTCATTTAATAAGATTCCTCTCCGAGAGATGCTTGTTAGTTACAGTAATGGAGAATCAAAGGTGTTTTCTCAAACAAGAGTAGAGAGATATAGTTACTACCCCCACAAGTAATTCAGCCCAGAACTGAATGAACCCTTTAGACAATAGTAAGACTTAAAGGAAAAATCCCTGTAGAGTACGGTTGTTTAGAAAAAAGTGCTAGTTTCTGATACTCAGGCACACGGTCACAGGAGGTCACACTGCATTAGCTGATGAATTGTCGTCATCCTTCAGCGAATCACCAGGAAACAAGTGAAGCAATAACCCTCTGTACTTGAGAGCTTCTTTTTACAAACCACCAAGAAGTGTAAAGGATTTAATCACTAAGTTAAACAGCAGGTGAGGGGGTTGGAAACCTAGAGGGAAGGAGGAATTAGCAAGGGGGTAAGACCTCTTTCTCTTCACATTCTGCCCCTTTGCCAAGACCTTGATGACCTCTGCAAGAGAAGAACTAGCACTGACTTACATGTTACCTTTCAGAGTCACATAGTCTATCTTCTGTTTGATCTTGGCCATTTCCACCACATAAGCTGCTGACTGGGTCAGAACAAGTTGCCGTTCTCGTGCTTTAAACCCATTCCTGTTGTATTTTACAACTGGCGTCCCATACTGAAACAACATGTGAATGTTAGCAGCTCCCAGCGAGGTTAGGCTCCAATTGGAGACAACTCAGGAATTAGGCAACATTAGCTTGAAATTCTGGGAACTATAGCATAAGACAAGATTTAGGGTGTTATTGCCTTCCCCTGTTTAGAATACTCTGGAAATAGATAGTACTGGTTTCATTAAGCTATGAAATTGGGGGTGGGAGGTTTTGCTGTGAGTGGGGGCAGATCATGAGATTTGGGGAACAGTTTATTCTGTAACTTTTTTATGGCCCTCCAGCTTTATGGGATAACATAATGGGCACTATATGCATCTGCAGTTTAACCGTCAGTTATGTGCTGGCAGAGGCATAACAATAATGGGGCATTAAGTTGTTGGGCTTCCATCATTCAGCCATCCTAGAAAAGGAAAGCAGCACTGAATTCCCTGTCAACCACTCCATCTACAGGATTCTCAAAACAGAATCAACTGAGCCTGAAGATGCTATTAATGTGTTAGGTCAATAAGCCCCATAAGAACTCCCCACACACATGATCAGATCAATAAACCATTCCCCCACGATGAAGGCTTAAAAAGAACCTCTATACTATAAATAATTTTGTGTTTCTTCAGCTTCCTAGGTACATACTTACTCAAAAGCAGCACAAGGATGGTCTTTAAAGTTAAACTCACATAACCCAGACATGGGTCTGGCCAGTGTGAAAATATTTGGCTACACTGGTTATTTGATTGCATGTATCATCCTTTAGAATTGGCTGTGACACTGTTTTGAAGTCACAAGGTTAACGCTGGCATGTTTACAAGTCTTGGCAGTAACCTGGTTAAGAGAGAGGGGGATGACAGTGAGATGTTGCTGATAAGATGTTCAGTCACAGATGTCTCCTCCTTACCTTGACCTTCTCACCACGAATTAGTTGCAGTACTTTGGGGTTTACGTCTTTCTCACCTAAGAAGCAAACCAGAAACACGTACCACACGGTATGTAAGTGTATGCAGTGCCACCATGTCCATCAGAATTGATCCAGCCTCTGCATTCGCTGTTTTAATCTCAATAAGCTTCATCCACATTCTAACTCTGAACGTTCCATGATTTTATGGCCTCACTTAGAGGGACTCCTGAAACTGTTGCTGCGAAATATTTGTCCCAAAATGTTAAGATTCATTTACTGAGTAAGGACATTTTATACTGACCTGTCTCTTGCCCCATTGATCTCATAGGGGTACATCCTCAGCTTGGATAGGACTAGCTCCCATTGATACTTCTCCAGTCCGGCTCTTCTTTCTTTAGAGAGAGCTAGGTGAAGCTCCTTCTCAGAAAGCATCCCATTAATAATCAAAACCATCTCCCAACGCAACTGAAACACACTAAAATCTGTGTGTATTTGAAAGGTCTCCTCTAACAGATTGCCTTTGGGTGTCAGTTCATAATAAGCCACAGGATACTGGAACCCAGAGCTCAGTCAGCAGAAAACACTTCCTACAGGACTTAACTGGATAGTCCTCACTCAGGCAAAGCTTCCACAGACCTCAGGATCTGTTCCCCAGTATATTAAATGGGACTACATTGAGTAAGGCGCACAGGAGTGAAGTTGTTTGTTGTATACTCACTTAGCCTGGTGTCTGCAAAGGGCTGGCTTATGCTCTGCGGGTAGCCATCCTTCTTCCCTCTGAATATGGCACTTGCTACTACTTTTTGCTGCAACTATTAAAAAGAAAAAAACAAACAAACAATCTTTTTATATTCCCAGGAGAGTTTCCCCACTAGCCAGATTAGAGCCTGAGTGAAGGGTGTCACTCTTAGAGCAGGGTTCCTGCGATTTGTGCATTAGCTGTAAAGCTGCATTTCTCCCACCATGTTTAGTTTATTCCTGTGGTGCTACTGCAAGGATTTAGTAAACAACCAGCCTGACAGGTGGGGTTTTTTGTTTTTTTTTATATATATAAACACTGTTCATCTGAAAAGCGATGGGAAACAGTCCCATTCATATTACACAGGTCTCCGCTTAGGCGATGGGGAAGAATAGTACTGTGTATTTAAAATACTCCACAACAGAAGGTCAGGGCCATCACCCTCAAAGAAAAGCATGAATATCTGTTTTCCTATGGTAAAGGGGAGAAGGAATCATTGGTTGGGCTAGCATAAAATGTAAAGTTAATTACCTTTTATAGCTTTTGCTTTGTACCACTCCCTAAAGAAAAGGACACTTATCTGATGGAATGTCTTACCACATCCCTTCATGAACACACACAAGACTTCATATATTACCTGGGCCTTCTTCTCAGCTGTAATCCCTTGACAATATTGACGCACTAGGTTCCTCATGCAGATTTTCTTCAGCATCTCAGAGGTCTGCAGAAAACAACAGAATGTATTTCCAATGTAAACATGCACCAGGTGTCCAGATGTAACTGGTGTGGAACCAAACTGGCAGCATGGACTGAATTTGTGAAATTTAATCTCAGCTTGGACACCAATTCCATGTCTGACTTTGGTACAAGTCAACCTGTCCCTCGGGTTCCCTCCCTCTTGCCCGCCCAATAAAATGGTTTACTCTAGGGAGAGATGGTTCATGTTTGTGCAGTGCTTTGAAAATGCTGTACATTAGGTGAATGCAGAGTAGTATTTCTGAAGCTGAAGGGATCCAAGATGTTTATCGAGGAAATGGGAGTTTCATATAAGAACAGATGCTGTTTCTATAAAAATGACAGTTCAGAATCTCAGACACATGGTTCAAGTATCTGATGTGTTCTGACAACCCTGTACCAAGGATTAGAAGGCCAATAAAAATGTGACCTGTTTTAAATTTAGTATTCTCTTGGGGATGATCTGAACTGTTCATCCAATTCTTACACTAAGCAAGGCCATACCTCTCATACTGCCAAGCCCCAGCTGTGAGATATAATGTGAGACAGAGATCCAAGAGGACACACAAATTATTCATGCTCCAAGTTTAAAATGCTGTGGGGTTTGTTCTTCTACTGCAACATGGGGTTGCCAACAGCTCCTTATTACAAGAGGGGATGTCCCTTATTTTTTCCCTCTCTCTACAACAAGCAGGGGCGGCTCTAGCTTTTTTGCCACCCCACGCACAGCAGTCAGGCAGCCTTCAGCGGCTTGCCTATGGGAGGTCCGCTTGTCCTGCAGCTTCAGCATACCCACCGCCGAATTGCCACCAAATCCATGGGACTGGGGATGTCTCGCAGGCAAACCGCTGAACGCACCCTGACTGCCGCCCTCACAGGGATCGGCAGGGCACCCCTTGTGGCTTGGCACCCCAGGCACGCGCTTGGAGCGCTGGTGCCTGGAGCCGCTGCTGACAACAAGATCAGAGTTGCTGAGTGCTGCAAAAAAGAAATACCCCTGGCAAATGTAGTGTGTAATGCTTCGTATTATTAATATCAGGAGGAGGTAGATGCAGGTCCTAAGAAGAGTCCCTTATTTTTGTAATACATCGTTGGCAACCCTAAGTAACTGATCTTAGTGTAATGAGCTTGCATTTCTGATGTTAACAATTTTCAACAATAAAATTAGTAGGGACGGGGGCAACATTGCAAGCGAAGTGAGCCGCTTCTCTCGGGGCACCTGAGTGCAGTTCACTGCAGGCTGAGCGCGGAGCTGGAGGGAGTCACTTCACTGTGTTAGAAGGGAAGTTTATACAAACAAGCAGTGCCTTGAAACTGTATCACTATATCATAAACCCCGTCCTCACCTCTTCCAAGATAGCAGGAGGCTTGAGCCAGTTCTTGTCCAAGACATTATTGGGAACGTGGTCTCGGAGCTTCGTGAGATAGGTGAACTGCACAAAGTTTATAAACTCATTGTTTTCTGGGCAAAGAGGATTTTTTCGATTTATGAAGCCTTTTATAAACCTACAGGAAAGATCCTAATCAGAACTCTTGCTTACAAATGGAATTCAGAAAGTAATGGGAGCGGAAGGCAAGTAAGGTTAGAAAATTCATGTCAACAACTGCTTAGTACAATTCAGTAAAAGCACTGCAACCAACCAGTCTCCGTAGCAGAGAAACTCAGATTTACAATATGCTGAACACTAAAAGACTAGTCCACTCAACACCCAAACTCCATTTTATGGAAACCATTAATTTTTAATGCACCAATAAATTGTGCTTGCAAGTTTAAGAGAAGATCGGATCTATGACCTTCTGCTCTGAGATTCCAAAGCACTATTTTAAAAAGTCAGGCAAGAGAGTCAGTTTTAAAGACGTGAAGAGTGGGTAACTTCTAGAGATTTGGTTTGAGGATCACTCGTGAAGTCTGGACGCTCATTCAAAACATAAGAATCTACTTGGCCTTGGAAAGTGGACCACAAAGTTCATGAGAAGGGGCTTGAGATTTCTGGTCAAGCCAGAAATAACCATTTGAAGATGGTTGAGGTAAGAGCAACATTTGCAAAGGGATAACAAGTGGCAGATGAGAAACAGGCATGAAGTAGGTATTTGCCATAGGCACCTACAGGCTGGGCAAGAGTAGACTTATACTTGCTAGGTACCACTCTGGGATCACCCCACCTGTGCCCCAGTACCCATTCTCTCCCCCACCACACACACACACACACACACACACACACACACACACACACACCTTTTACCTTCCCATGGTGGAACCTACCTTCTGATGGTCTCAACAGCCCACATTCTTCTCTTGGCCTCTCTGCGTGCCAGCGCCCCTCTCCAGCAGGCCTCAAGCTTAATAGCTGCAAGAGTCAGCCACACTGATAGGTTACACTTATAAATATTTATAGTCCCTTTGCTGTCAAATCCTGCTAAATCCCCTGCCGATTTGGAAGTCAGGAATCATTTCCTTAGTAAAGGGCACGAATGCTTCAGACCTCTTCATACATCTCCCTGGATCCAGCACTGTTTTTTACGGTGGCTCTGTTGACGGGAATGTGGGGATATTGGGATCCTAAACTTCAGAGCAACACCAGGTCCAATGTCCTCAATGACAATAAGGCCAGCATGGTGCTTGATGTATTCAGTTAAAAAAATGTTTAGACCTGCTCTTATTGTTAGTGTCCTTTGGAGAGCACAGCTGTCCTTGTAACACACTTGGATAGAAACAGGACAAGCCAGCGAGCTAATTGGAACAGAGCTGCTTGGTTTGACTAGCAAACCAAGCAAAAACTTCTCTCCTGGAGCATTCAGACATTCCCAGTGCTGTAGCATCCAGGTATGTTCCATCGTAGAGCAGAGGGTACTATGCTTACGCAGCATTGATCTCCTCTAGGTTACTGGGATGGGACCCACACATGCGCGGTAGGAAACAGGGTCACACAAGCTCAGGACTAGCACTAGAGTTTTTCGCACCCTAGGCGCACAGCCATTTCGCCGCCCCGTGAGCCGCTCCCGCGGCTCCGGTGGAGCTGCCACAGCTGTGCCTGCAGGAGGTCCACCGGAGCCGCGTGGGACCAGCGGACCGTCCGCCGGCACGACTGCGGCAGCTCCACCGGAGCCACGGATCAACAGACCCACCGCAGGCATGACTGCGGCAACTCCACTGGAGCCGCCTGCCGCCCCCTTTCCCCTCCCCCCCCAGCAAAATGCCGCCTCACAAAAATCCTGGCGCCCTAGGCGATTGCCTAGTTTGCCTCAATAGAAGCGCCGGCCCTACACAAGCCAGTTGAGTAATGAAGAAACTGGCTGACTATCTTGAATGCTGCTGTCAGCCACGGTTATTTGGCAGCTAAAGACAAGTCACACATCCCTAGATAGGGTGAGTTTAGTGCAGATGCAGTTGCTTGCAGGGAAGTGGTATCCTCGACCACTTACAAACTCATGTTAGAAAACTCAGTACTAAGGAATGATCAAACTTACCTGCTTCCTTCTGTTTCTTGTATTCTCTCTTCCCTAAGCAGCCTTTGTATCTGGCCTGTATTCTCGTAACTGAAAATAAAACACATTTCTTGATACTATGGAGTCGCAGCAGTTTGAGATGGCCTTCCAATTTCACAAGGAAAATGCATCCAATTCAATCAGCTTTAAAATATCCTGTGACAGGGTCAGCTCTAAGAAGGAATGGGTGGGGAGTCTATGTGAGAACAATTAAAGCATGCAGGTTCTGCATGGGGCACAATGTCATTGTCAAAAAGAGAAACACAAGAATAGCCTTATCAGAAGAAGTGGGGTCCACCTACTCTATTAACCTATCTCCAACAGCAGCTAGTACCAGATGTCTCACAGGCAGGTACAAGAAACCCTGTAACTGCCAATTAAGAGATTACCTACCTAGAAGGGAAGTTGTTTCTTGCCCTCAGGCAGATAGTACTTGGCACAGAAGGATGTCTCCCCCAGCATCCCCATGGGGTGCAACTCCTCCAGGAGAGGGGGTGAAAAATCTACAGATGCTCTGAGTGAATTCCACAGGGCTGATGTAACAGAACACGTGTAATGTGAATTTTGTTCTGACCTTGCAGTCTGCTTATTTCTATTCCTCTTCAGGAATCTCTTCAACCCCCACAGGGCCCTGCAGACTATGATCCTCACCTCACATCTTGGACTATAGCTTCAGGTAACAGATACACCAATAACTGGCTGTTCCTAACTATGCAGGCTTGGTCTGCTCTTTGTTCGGTCCATCTCCGAATGGTTTGTTATATGGCACTGCATTTCTACGCCATTGCCGTGCATGGTAAGCTTCCTTTACATGACTGGTTCTTGTAGGTGTTAGTGTGTGCTCGCGAACAGTTGCATTTCAGTGCCAGCAAAGCAATTCCCATTATGCATTTAAGATCTTTGGAGATGAAGATTCCATGTAAAGGACATTAGACTGGGGTCTTTTTATATGCATATTAGAGCACTGCACTAATCATGACAAAAATGGAAGCAGTAAGCCATGTTTAAGCAGCAGAGGTTTCCCAGCACATGCATTTTAGCATCTACATTTACACAGATAGTTAACCTAGCTGTTATTCTCAGCTGTGGTGCTGCATCCACAGAATTTAAAGAGGTGCCCAAGTAGCTATGTGTGTGTGCAAACTCAGTATTGCATGTGCAATCATGGTACCTGCATACACAAATACCAAAGACCTCAAGCCTCCCTAGAATCAGTCAGACCTGAAATCCTTACCCCGTTCCTGTAACTTCCATCTCCTGAAAGCCCCATAATTGCCTCCAGTGATGTTGTGTTTCTGGCATCTATTATTTTTCTCACAAACAAATGAAGAATGCTCATAAAGGACAGACTTTTTCTTTTCATTATTCAGATGAAAAAGGTTATTAGGCTCTGCATGATAAAAAGGCAATTGGAACTGTACCTAGCAGGTGTTTGCTGTATTCAAATGCATCTTCTGTGGCAAACAGAGTCCTTGGGAAACGAATGAATATTTTCGTTCTAAGAAAGAACACAGCCTATTAGTCAAGATCCTCCATTGCAACAGTTTTAAAAGGAGCAGTATCCTGACCTGGTTATCTGGTGTAACACACTGTGGCAAGAGAAAAGAGCATTTACCTTCCTAATTTGTATTCTTCAGGTTTGTACCCAATGTGCTTTATGAGCCTCTCCACACCATCAGCTGCTGGTCCGTGCCAATGAGGCCAAGTAGCTGGGCACAGGGACTTGTATCTAGAAAGATCAGTGATGGGGCACATCAACGAGACTGAACTTAGTTTGAAAGAAAGAGCAAAGAGGCCAACAAGTAGATTAAAGTGGATGCAGATGATTAAAGCAGACAAAGATAAGATATGTTCAACACAACAGCAGTGCCTAAGACAGCTTCTTTCTTGCACTGATTCCGCCTTAAATTCTGTAAATCCAAGACATTTACCTAAAGTTTTTAGGCCTAGTCACTTAAACCCATACTGAGGGTCCCCAGAACAGTAGCCTAATGCCGAGGTGCTGAGCACAGCAGCATCTGAAAGCCCTTACACACAGAAAGTGACCAACAATCTGCTGACACTTGGGCATCCCTGCACACAGGAGACCTGAGCTTTGATGTAACATTGGACTCCAAGGCAGAGGGATCCTTTTGTATCTTGAGAAACCTGACCTCACTGTGCCTTTACATTTTTAGGAGTAGCAACCTTTCAAGGGAACTCTGTTTACCTTTGCAAGAAGAGTTCATACTTTCGCCGGTATGCAAAGCCAGCTCGCCTCACCCGCAAGTGCTCCATCAACCCCAAGTACTTCACCTGGTGTCTTATCAGGACATCATCGAACTTTCCTGTAGTGAATGCTTTACAGAGTGAACAGGAATCACTTGTAAGTTCTCTCAGTGGCATCACTCACACTATTCCATATACCAGGATAGGCAGCACTTCAGCAGGGCATACCACGGTAGGCAGATGAAGTGTGATCACAGCCTGGTAAGCTCCACTGAGCGTCTGCTGAACAAGTCAGTCTGTGTTTTACAGCCCATATTACTATTTACTCCGAGCAGCTCACAATCTTCACTGTAGTTCTGCTCACAACCCCCGTGTGAGAGGCTGTGACTCCCCCACTTCGCAGATTGTGAGCTGAAGCAGAGGAGCCAAGGGTAAAATTTTCATCGGTGCTTAAGTCACACTTTCAAAGGGGATTTTGAGTAACATTTTTAAATGCACCTAAGTGAGCTGTCCAAGATCACACAGGAAGTCTGTGGAGAATGAAGGAAATGAACCCTGCCCTTGGCTAGCACCATAACCACTGAACAATCCTCTCCCTGATCCTTGCACGCTGGCACCAGCCTGGCCCTCTGTGCTCCCTCCTCAGCAGCAAGCCTTTGTTCTGGGCCCCACTACCATTGCTACCCACCTTTCATTCAGCTGCATGCACTTGGCAGCCCATGCTCCATGGTAGGCTAGTGGCACACTTCTGAGGGTACCCAGGACTGGGAATCATCTTGTTACCGCCCTGCCCCCGCCCCCCCACTTCCAGCAATAAGGAGACCTGCTTGGGCTTACCTGGGTGTCAGCTCCCTGATACTACCACCCAAACCATCTCCTCAGGCCCCCTTAAACCCTGCAGATTAATAGGTGCACCTCACTCCTTGAGCCCCTTTGAAGCATTCCCCAGTAATATTCAGCTCCTGTCCACTGACCACTCACAGATCTACCAGGTTTGCTATCCCCAAGGGGACAGTGCACAGACCAACCCATAGGATCAAATTCAGAATCAGCACCTGGTAGAATACCACAGCACTGAGTTATATTAATAGTGAAAACAGCTGTAAGTTTGTCAACACCAAATTAAGATTTAAGAGACAATGAATAAGGAGAACAGAAACACCAAGGTGACGTACAAAACAAAATCAGTTGATGCTCTAGAAAAACAGGAGGTTGGTCTCCGAGGAAGCCTGTCTATCTCAGACGTCCGTTACAGTGCCTCCAGCCACAGTAGGTAGGGATCCTGTTTTCATGAATGGAAATCGCGCTGCCTGATTACTTCCTCAGGTGCAGGAGAACCTACTCCTTATATTCCCCAGAGTTCACTGTCTGCCCCCAGACACAGGGTAACCCGCTGTAGTTCATTCTCCAGTGTGCGCCTTTCTGGCTGACTCAGCATGTAAGTAGGGCTTCCATTATGTTGCCTTACAACTCTTTACATTTTGACAGATGCCCATCTTACCTTCTGCCTTCTTTGATTGGAACTGACTTTAAAACATTTTTGGTACATATACACAACGCCATAAATATTGTCTGTACACACATTTCACATTGATATTAATAACCAGCATGACCCTGGTTTTCATTTAAGCCCTCACAGGATATTCTTTATGCATAAAGACCATGAAAGCAGCATGCTAGGTGTAAGGAGTTTGTCAGGAACTGCTGTTACAGAGAAGTTGACCTTTTGGCAGCTGGCACCAATGGGCCTCTGTGTCAACTAGTCATTAGACCAGGGCTTGAAACAAGGACACACAGGTGAACATGGAGGTGGTGGATGGGCCCTGGCTGGTACAGACAAGGTCTTAGCATGGTAAACTGGTACAGCTGCCCAGAGAATTTGGGAAGCACCAGATGTGCAATTACTTCAAGTGAAGGTGCTTCAGCAGGGAGTGCTGGCTTTTTGAAACATTACGTGGATAATGAACCGGCTTCCCCTCACACAACTTCAAGAATATTTGCTTTCTCTTGGCATGTAAGAGTTTCACACTGTAGCTCCTTGCACTTTGATAGTACTTTTCCAAAGTACCTAAATCTTAATTAAGCCTCACTATAGTAGTGTGAGATAAGTGTGTCCATTTTGTAGGTCAGGAAGCAGGCACACAAAGTGACTTAGCTCAAACCTTCATCATGGAGGGTGGGACCAAGAAAAGCAGCAGAAATCATGACTCCCATTGCCCCCATCACCACACCACCTCCCCTCCAAAAGCTAGAGCCTGACTCCAGATCTCCCGCTCTAACCAGTGGTGCCCCCTCCTGCTTGCTTCTGGTTAGAAATTAGGCAGATTGATAAATGTACCATATCAAGGCATTAAGTAGACCAGGAACCAGCTATGGCCTGAAAACCTTGAGGAGAATGGGTCTATTCTGAGAGGTGCAGTATATGGATGATGGGGTTTTCTGCTAGTAAGAAGCAGAAAATGTTCTCCTGCATTCCCTGTCACTAAGAAAGGGGATTCTTGCAGTATGCTGGGGGTACTTCAGCCATGTTTGAAGATTAGCCTACCAAGTGCTGGCTGCATAGGGGTGACTGCTCGGCAGCCCATGTGGCACGCCTTGATGAATTCTAAGGGCTGTATAGCAGACGAAAAAAGCACAGACTAAGTAGCAGCTGTATGTGATATAGGAAGTATGCGTAGCTGGCTAGTGTATAAGCAGCACTAAAAAGTTCAGCAGCCAGAACCAGGGGGACCCACTTTCACTGAAGTTTGGCCTTTCATTATGAAGTGTTCCAGGTCTGCTCCATTACTGCATCTGGCGGCACCCAGGTGTTGGACTCTGTCCGTTTTTTAAGGAGTTACACCATAGCTGAGGGTCTGCCTCTTCACCCCACCAATACCACGATAACAAGGACATCCCTTACCAGGTTCTTTGCCCTCGTTGGGTTTAATACACCGGATGTAAGACGGCTCCTTGGACATCAGGATTTCTATTAGGCTAGCCAGGCTGTTTTTGAACTGGGTTGCAACCTGTACAGACAATGAAGTTTCTGTTAATGATACAGTGAAGACAGTGCAGTTACTGAAGTCAACAGTAGAGCCCTACTCCAGTCCTTGAGTTGTAGGTTGAATTAAAACACGTGTTTCCAAAATCCTTCAGTGAGGTGGGAACACATTTGAATACACCTCTACCCTGATATAACACGAATTTGGCTGTAACGCGGTAAAGCAGTGCTCCGGCGGGGAAGGGGGGAGGTCTGCATGCTTCAGCAGATCAAAGCAAGTTCAATATAACACGGTTTCTCCTATAATGCAGTCAGATTGTTTGGCTCCCAAGGACAGCATTATATCGGGGTAGAGGTGTATGAGAATTCTGGAGGGTTTTCCTTAAACCAACTACCCTCAGAATCTGCCAAGCAGAGAGATGTGTCAGGCAACCCTCAGGAACTGAACAATCTTTATTTACCATGGAAAGCACCCACCAAGTTTCAGGTGCTGAATAAACCACAAGTGCCACTGAAGAGATGCATCACACTCCTTACTGAGATCTAAGCAGCAGTATTGCATTTTTTTCCCTCCCCTTCAAGACTGCCTCAGTATTGCTCTATTGAGGAATTCCACTGAAGTCAAGAATTAGCTCAGGAAGAGGGATTAGGCCTCCGGAAGCCAAGCTATTTCAGAAGTTAGTTTGCTCTTCCTTATAGGTTTGTATGTAAGGGATGAAACTCACAGTCTCAGGCCGTCTCCTGTTGTCTAGCTCAGATGGAAGAAAACATTCTTTAATTATACCATTTTTAGACTTGCACAGTACCTGAAACAGAGGAGTGTAAAGGTAAAGGAAATGGGCACACTACTCCCACAGGCTGCTGCTGAAGAAGCGAACAAATGAGGCTGCATAGACAAGAGCTTTCCAGAACACTGCATGACCTGTAATGGCCATTGAAATGCTTGAAACTGTGTAAAAGCAACTCAGATACTTAACCAAACTAAAGATCTATCACAAAAAAATCCTTCTGAAAAGCCAATTCCAGTGATTCAACAGCATCTTACCTCTTTTAGGTTTCTATACAGGAGATCGTTATTCTTCTCTAGGAATCCTGAAAAGAAAGTTTTAAGAAACAAACGTTTTGAAGAAAATTAGAGGAGAATTAGGAGGTTTTTGATGAATTTGCTGCTTTTGCAGCTCTCAAGATGTAATGTGTGAGGGGGTCAGAACATTTTCAGCAAAATTTCATTTCAAAGCCAAAGACAGAGGCATGCTCTATAGCCTGCTGGTTGGGGTACCTACCTGCGATGTAGAAGACCCAAAATTCAAGTCTCAGCTCTGCCTGATTCAGAGTGATCCGGGATGAAAAACTCTGCTCTGAATCAACCAGAGCAAGGCCTTAGACCTACATGTCTCACCTCCTAGACCATTGCCCTACCCAGCAGGTTGTAGAGTGCAAGTCTCTCACCCACCACACCCCCAAGCTCAGGTATGGATCCAAAGTGGACATCTTAGCACACGTCTGTTCAAAGGGTTTTGTTTTAGTGAAGAACGAAAAAATGTTGACACTTGAGAAGTTGCCACAAAATAGAACTGTCATCCTCCAGACACTCTAAATCCAAATGGTCACTACCCAAATCAGCCATAAGCAGGGAAGTCTCCATCTTGCAAGGACAGTTCAACTTCTATTAGGCATTACCAAGGCAGACCAGCCAAGCTAAGTGGTTATTTGACCAGATATAATCTTTGCCTGCAACTGTTACGCAGCTGTGTGCCAAATAAAATGTAAATCTGAAATAAAATATTCATTCTTTGAGCTGACCCTTCTATGTGAAAGTCTCATTGCAACCAGGAGCAGAAAAAGACCACCACCTTTAAGAACTGGTCTTTAGAACAGACATTTGATCCATAGATCGCAACACTCACGGCACATAGGAACCAACATATGGAAGTGCCACTGCAACCATTAGTGATGCTAGATTCTACATGAGGAACAAGCATTGTGCTCAAGTTAAAGAAACGCAGAATGCACACAGAGGCCAGTGAAAGTTATTTGTATTGTTTAGACGATGCAATTGTCTGAAGCAGTTAGTGACTGAAGCTCTAGAACTATAATTGCGCTGTACCCAGACCTTGCAGCTGAACCAGAAGATAGGACAGATTCTCAGCTGTTATGATTAGGGTAGCTCCATTGATTTCAAGAGCTGTGTGTCATTTACATCAGCTAAGAATCTGGCCCAGAGTATTCACCCAACAATTTCCTATTAGCAACTAACAATCAAGGCCCTGATCTTATGAATACCTATGCACACAGCTTTGTTTGCATGAGTAGTCCTATTGGCTTATGTGCGAGTGAATTTACTCATGTGTGAAAATGAAATTACTCACACAGCTTGACCCCAAGTGTTCAATTTAGCCTCTCCCTGGATATGCTTTCATGTCAGCAGAGCCGTCCTTGGGGTAGGGCGAATCAGGATGACTGTTCTGGGCCCCATGCTTTGGGGGGCCCCACGCTTTGACATCACAGGGTCAGATGCAATACTTCGCGTGCACCCATCACAGCATGCGTCTGTTGCTCGGGAGGATTCAGGGATCCTGGGAGCTGATCAGGGCTGGGGGATCTCAGTGGTGATCTGTGGGAGGATCCTGGCAGCGGTTCTCAGGTTTGCCCTGCCGTGCTGGAGGCAGCGGCGATTATCCCTGCGCAGGTCCCATGCAGGCATTCCATGGGCCAGGACCTCCCAGCCTTATCAGCTGCCCTCCTCAGTGCTGCCCGCCTTGAGTCCCCAGACCAGCCTGCTAGCAGCAGGGTCACAGGAAGGCCCTGGGAGCCTGTGAGAGGCCCCTTCGCGGCTGGTTATTTCTGTGAGGGGCAGGTCCAGCTTGCCAGGCCCTGGCCCATGAGCTCCCCATGGTGGATGCAGAGTGGCTCAGAGACTGGCCCCCAGCTAGAGGGTCCATGCAGGTCAGTTCTGGGGCGGGACTGCCTCACAGTGAGTTTTAATTATCTGAACTTCATTATAGTTATACACAAGAACGATAACATAACTACCTTTTAATTATACAGCTAGGTGCTATCAATATTTAACCTGCAGCTGCCCTTGAAGTTCACTGTAACCAGATTTCACGTGTATAAAAAAAAAAAAAAAAATGTTAAGGGGGGGCCCATACAGGCTGATTTGTCCCCGGCCCCGCATGTCAGTTTCAACCACATCTATATAGATTCCCATATTTCTGAAAAGTGAGTTGCATGAATTAAATCTTCAAACAACTGAATTTTTCTATCAAAAATTTAGACTTGGGGATTTGAGATAGTCCAAATAAGACCAAAAAAGGAAAGACAGAGTGCCCTTTAAGGGGAAGTATATTTCAGAATCGTTTTCTAATCAGGTACTTGAGGTGGAGGATTTGCGACGACCCGCCTAAGTGCTGCAAGTTAAAGCACATGCCACAGGGAGAACCGTTAAAATGTTCTTCAAGAATGCAGGCTTGTCTAATCCACTCACCTACTACACAGTAAGTGACCTCCCCTGCATAGTGAAGGAGACGGAAATCCACCCAGTCAATTGATTTTCGTGTCTTCTGATCTGCAAGCTTGCGGCTACAGAAAGAAAAACAAGAAGCCAAATAGTTTCTTCAGCTCATGAGAATGGTGGAATCAACCATACTAAGAACAGTTTGTTGCAAAAACAGAAACTGACATCAAGTTAGGCTCTTATTAGCATGAATCTGATTGCAGGGTTGGGGCCTATATAGACATTTCACAAATTGGTCAGAAGCCATCTAATAACGAAGAGCCTATTTCAACAGAAATGGTTCATGTACTGTCATGGTAGTTCCCATAATCTTATGCGGCCTGCTATATCCTCATTAGAAAAGGCCATTCATTCAGGATACACTTTACACCTTGCAGAAGACATTTAAATGTTCAGATATTTTTATTATCTTTGTCTATGTGGCTGGGATAAGGATGGCAGCTGGCTTCTGTCTTATTTCAGTTTGAAAAGACACCCCAAAATTTTACAGGCAAAAAACACAGTTAATGGTATTCCATGAATAGCAGATACCTAATGCAAAGAGGACCCCACTGAAACTTTGAAACAGTGAATGTTTAGTATTTCTGGGAACTACTATAATACATATTTAATAATGGCAAGATTCCATTTGTGACTGAAGTGCATTCACACTGATGTTGCCCTCCAACATGCATTGCCTTTTTTAAAAATGGAGTAGTTCTGGCAATTCTCTCTGAAGATCTTAGTCTCAAAGAGAGTAGGATATTAAGAAACATAAGTAGCAGGCAGATTAGTTACTGACTCTCCACAAGGAATTGTCCTGAGTGTCACACAGCCAGAAGTAACATTTCAGAACTTGATTCTGTGAACTGCTGGCTCCTCACTGGTTTTTAGTTAGCCACCTCTTATGGACACTTAGGTAGGGACCCTGTCTTCACCTGCATTTGTAAGCACCTACCACAACAGAGACCTAGCACTAGGCACTGGAGCAAAAGAAATATTTACTAAAGTGATGCTTGTTGGGAAGAATCTAGCAGGGGCACACACATCTCATGGAGATGGGCTCTTTGGAGAAGTTTGTATCTGGCTCTAAATCTAAGCTCTGCAAGCTGATCTCATCTCCAGGGCTCAGTTCTGCCTGGTGCTAAGTATCTTCAGCTCTCACTGACTTTGATGCAAGTTGAAGCTATTTGTCATCTCACAGGATTGGTCCCTGATTTGGATATAAAATACACATAGAAGGATGGATAAACTAGGCTTAAATATTGGCAAGCTACTGATACAGGGAAGACAGGAATTCCCTCCTCTCACATACCACAGATTATATTCGAACAATCAGAGGGGTAGCTGTGTTTGCTGCTTTTACAGATCCAGACTAAAAGTTCAGTGGCACCTTATAGACTAACAGGTGTATTGGAGCATGAGCTTTCGTAGGTGAATGCCCACTTTGTCAGATGCTCCCACAGAAGTTCATGCTCCAATACCTTTGTTAGTCTATAAGATGCCACTGAACTCTTTGCTGCTATTCTAATAATGTCATTTATCATAGTGGTATGTTGCGGGCAGCCTGCTAGACTGGAACTTTTCTTTGGTATAAAACAGGACCTCAGAACAGAACACTGGAAACCCTATGGAAAGTTTCCCCTACAGTAGGTTACAGAGCATAAGTGCATACGTCTGGAAGTGGGCATGATCTCCTACTTTCTCTTCCAACTTTTCCAGGAAGCTTAAATCAGTTGCTTCACCAGGCCGTAAACATTCTTCATCCTTAAAGAAGAAACATTGCAGCATCTTAATCTGACCTTCCTCCCTCCTGATGGCAGATTTAAACATGATTTACTGATCCAGGATTTGCCAAAATCATTTTCTGTAATCTGTATAAAGTGTACAAATCCCTTCAGAGAACCCCACATTCTTTAGAGAGTGGTCATTTGTACATTTGGGATTTGTGGTTACCTACTGATTTTAGGGTTTTCTAATAGCATCCATCACTGTAGTTACCTAAGCGCTGATGTATAGAGAAGCTGGCCTAGTTTTCAAAAGGTTTATAAACCCACAATCCCATTACATTTCAACAAAAGTGGCAGATTCTCAGCCCCTAGGAGCATTCTCAGCATATAATATCAAAGTATAGAGAAAATTTGCAACAAAATGCCTTGTTTCAGCAAGGTAAGTCTAGGAAGGTGGGGTGTATTAAAAATGTATTTATCTCTATCATGATTTAATTAAATGTACCATATTAATGCACATTTAACTTTGAATGCCACTAAAATCTAGGCAGTGGACACACCTACCCTCGTTCAAATAAGAGTGCAACTGTTAAAAGAAATGCCAAGTAACTTTTTTCAGAACACAAACTGTCATCTAATGACTGTTTAACTTAGCACAGTCTGGTTACAAGATAACATGTCATGGTAATTACTTGTAACTTAACTACAGCCATTACCACGAGAAACTAGAATTAAGGTTTTCAGTTTTTAAACTATTCAGTTTCATACAAAACATCTATATGCTTCCTTGTAAAATTCATAACTCAGTTTTACAAGGCTATTGTTATGCAGAGAATTTTACATTTTCTGCAAGCGTGTGCCTCTCTCCTTGTCCGTCTCACAGTGAGTTTCACATGAAGGTGGCAGGGTGGAAGAAATGGATATCATTAGGCACTGAGACCCAGGAATACATAAATGCTAGATATTCTTGGTCAACATTAATTACAGCTTCTAAGAGTCCAAAAGCCTCCAAAGCTACTGAATTCTTATATTTTCTACCTGAGAACCACCCCCCACCCATACAATTATGATATGTATAGAAGAGTTCTGCTTGTACATGTTCTTAACTAGAATGGGAATACTAGCATTAAGCTTCAAGAATCATGATACTCCTGCCCTTCGTTACAGTACATTAATCACTCAGCTTCTGTATCCATGTGATAAACTCTCCACTCCTCTGTCTACAAGTCAGCAAGCCATGTGGGTCAAAGCACAATGCACTACTGTTGAATTACATGCAACTTTACAGAAAGAATCTCTATAAATCTTACCTTTTTTGGTTTTTGTATTACCAAGTTTAAAGCAACTTGATTTTCTCATAGGGCCCCTACCCCATTTATCCCAAAAAGGAGGGGAAAACTGCTCTGAACTCTAGAAGTTCTCTTGCAAACAGTGCCCTTCGTGATGTTGACAGGCTAGAAAGCTTCATTTGAGCAGCCCCTGCATCCAATGCAGGATGGTGGTGGCCGTAACTTGGGGTTTTTGAGAACAGAGATAAGTAAACAGGGGAAGGAACAAAGAGAAAAATCTCAGAGCACAGCTCAGAAAAAAGTATAAGTTGCTCAAACTTTACTTTGGTGTTCTGTGGTGTTTTCAGACTCTAACCTAGTATTCTACCCAACCCTTTTAATAGCAGAAGCCTGACGACAGAACTTGAGCATCCGTATATTTACATCCTGGGTACTGCGGAGTTCTTAACGTATCGAGAAAGCAATAATAGTATGGGATGACTGCACAATTAGGCATAAATTTTGTTCTTACCAGTATGGAGATTATTCCTTTGTGTTTCTCTTCAACCAAGTCACAGATTATCTTGTTGTTGAAATATGGAATTGGCTCCCACTGGGATTAGAAAGGGAAAAGTGATTTTAAAGAATTCGGAGAACTTTACCTACTCCAACCCAAAATAATTCCAAGTTAGGATTTAAGGTTTTGTTGGAGAGGTTCTTGACCCAGCCACTCCTCAATATCTTCCCCGTTTAAGCAGCATGGGCAGAATTATCTTAATCTCTACATTACTCCACTGCAACCCTTCAGTCTCTTCTGTTGAAACACACTCAGCTGCACCTTTTGTTGTTAGTATGTCTTTATCCAATGCACCGTTAACCTGTGGAACTTGTTGCCAGGGGATGTTTGAAGGCCAAAAGTATAACTGGACTCAAAAAAAAGTTGTTTATAGAGGATAGGTCCTTCTGTGGCTATTAGCCAACATGGTCAGGGATGCAACCCATGCCCCACATGTCCCTAAACCTCTGACTTCTAGAACCTGGAACTGGATGACAGGGAACAGATCATTTGATAATTGTTCTGTTCATTCCCTTTGAAGCATCTGGTGCCTGACACTGTTGGAATACAGTACACCAGACTAGATGGACCAGTGGTCTGACCCTGCATGGCCATTCTTACATTACAAGGATCTTCATTTCTACAAAGGCATTTCATTGCAGAGTCTGTTTCTGGCCAAGAGACCTAGTTCTGCCACATTCTCCTTCAAAGCATACAAATTAACTCAGCCAAAATGGTGGAACGCACTAGAAAGGGTACAACTAGGAGTAATGGGATCAAAATAAGGAAGGGGAAAAGTGAGGCCAAGTATAGCAAGAGCTTCCAGTAAGTTCTATTGCATAGCACAGGGGTTCTCAACTGGAAGATGGGGGTCAAACAAGCATTCAGGGGTCATGACTATCCTACACATCTCATGTTACCAAATGGGAGGAGGGTCTGTGGGAGAGGGCCCACAGGACAGAAGAGGTTGGAAGCTGCACTCTCTGTAGCTCTCAAAGGGAAGCATTCTTTAAAAAACATGACAATATGAAAATATACCATCGATGATAAGCCTGCACGAACTGAAGGGAACGGAATTGGTGGGACCACTATGCCTTTTCCATCTCAAATGTCAATGGTATTTCAACTATAATGGCAAGTTTTAAAAAGCACTATTAATGCCTTGGTGAGTAAAAGTAAGTTTGCTGTGCAGTGATGTTCAAGAGAACAAGACAGGGAAAAGCAATGAGAGTTACCTCTATGCCTTCCATCTCATATTCCTCCTGCTCTGCCTTCAGAGTCATTTCAATTAACAGCTGCTGGAGCTTTTCATTGCAGTAATTAATGCAGAACTGTTCAAAACTTTTGAAAAATAAAATAAGCAAGAATAAGGATGTGCATTAAAGGAAACTTTCTAGCTGCCTTCTTGCTTTGTAGGGAAAGTAGTGTAAAAAAGAGAATTCCTATTATAACCCTTCTCCCCATAACAGAAGATGAGTCCATGAAATAGCTGAGGCAGCTATAGTTTTGTTTTCCCATTAGGAAAATATTTTAATAGAAAAAGCCCATATCCCATTTCAAGAGTGGCTATCTACCACTGTAGATGTTTAATAAGAACTGGAAAATCAGTCTGGATAAAATACACCACTCCTCCCTCCCCACCCACTGCCCCTAAAACTTCTGCTTGAAACTCAAACCAAATTAGAGAGCTTTGATAAAGTTCAGCTAACTCTGCCCTCTACCTTCCCCAAACACATACGCACACTGTCATCTGAGCTGCAGTTCCAGAGGTAAGTACCAACATTCTTCTCAGAAGGGCTGTTTTTGAGAGACTCCCAGCCTATTTTTGCTGACACAGCAAGCTCAGGGCAGCAGACTAATGGTTGAATGTTTCTGAACTCAACTGCCACATTGTCACCCATCACTAACTTCCTTCCCAACAGCCTTATAATTGAACATATGACGACAGAATAAGCATTACAGGGCAATGAGTTGTTTGGCTAGAAGAAGGTGGTAGTTGCATCCTTCTGTCTCTCTAGAGGCTTTGAAAGCTGCCCCACACAAGAAGATGGCCCACTCCAATATTACATATGCACAAGTTCTTCCATATGATTCTGGACTTTTAACACAATCAGCCAACTAGAGCAAAGAAATGAGTAGAGACCTTCACTGTGCTCCACTTAGCCAGTTACGCCTACATACTGCAACACGTGTCACAGATTAGGTACAGCTCAGAGCTGATGAAGGGAGCTGGGACTCAACTTCCTTGCCTTTCTGGGGTATGCCAAAGCCTGAGCCCTAATGGCCATGCATTGCTTTGGAAGCAGACCCACATTAGTGCACGCACAGTTTGAGCCAGCTTCAGTGGCACTTACCTGTTTGTATCAAACACTTCAAACCCATAGATGTCAAGCAGCCCAATCACCGTTTTCCTCGTGAGGTCCTGCCAAAGATACCATTAAATGCTCCATGAGGAAAAGATGATTTCTGTAACTGGTGCAATTGCTCTGCATCATTCATGTGGTTCCCTTCACCTAATCTCTCATTTGTTCCCACTCTGCCACTGACCAGGGAGATTCATTACAGGGACAGTGTCATTACCGCATGGGTCCCTCTAGCAGACAATTCTGCAGCTGAACTGACCAGATATTTTGGTGAGCAAGCCAAGACACATCTAAATATTCTTCGTGGAGGTTGGGCGTAGAGGTAGGAGAGAACGTGGAATAAATCCCCTTTATCTTCCAATGGCTTCACCCTCTTATAGACACTGGCAGGCCTGCCATCACATATATTTGTTCCAGACAACCACTGCCTTCTATATTCGGGTAGGACACAGGATCCCATGCTGGGGACTCCTGGTTGTTCCTAGCTCTGTGACCGTTTGTAGTCACTCCAACTCAAAGCCTAATGTTAACTCTCAGACCTGGGTTTCTTAAGCTGATAGTACAACATGCATCCTGGTGCACAGCTACTGTAGATGCAGAGAGGAATCCAAAGATTAAATCATTAATGGGGGAATCTAGCCAACCCCCATTTTCCACCGTTCAAAATTACGTATCTGGGATAATAAAAATGACTCCATGCATGGCTGCCTGGTGGCTTACCAAACCAAAAGCAAAGACCTCCTTCAACTAGTCTCAAAGGACACGTCTCTCTCTTAAGCACAGATATCAAGGCTACTTTCCATACAAGTTCTGTCACCATTTGGAAAACATTTTTCTTGACTTCTAGAAAGCTTAGTTTTATGATAAACTCCCCTTGTTTTTGCACCAGCATTACAGACCAGCAAATGGCATGTTAGTTTGCTGCCACATCTCCTGTTGGACAAGCACATACCATAGTTTGGATAGATCCTACAAAAGCAGTGATTTTTTTTTCTTATCAGCGATAAAGTGATCATGTATACATTTGTATTTACGTCCAATCAAGATGGACCATTTTAAAGTAGGTCATGCATTGGCCAAACTACTTGACAATGTTTGTTTTTTTTTTTGGTATCGAATACTAAAAACACCCCAGCAACCAAGCAGAACATGAATCTCCAGCTCACTATGGTTTGAATCCCTGAACTCAACTAGCAGACTTGAAATGTCTGGTGGAAAACACCACATTACTATCTCATTCTGGAAGCACTGTCCATTCACTGAATGAGACAGTACTCGTCTGTAGAGCACAGTGTTAGCTAGAAGGAAACCAACCTTGTTGGCTAAAGATCCATTAATTTTGTT
The DNA here is from genome assembly GCF_003597395.2 of Chelonoidis abingdonii. Classification (NCBI taxonomy): domain Eukaryota; kingdom Metazoa; phylum Chordata; order Testudines; family Testudinidae; genus Chelonoidis; species Chelonoidis abingdonii. The sequence goes on from NC_133790.1 coordinate 4,020,553, forward strand.
GACTAGCCAAGTAAAAGTCCGTCCATAAATCGCCTTAGCTGCTGCATCCCGAGCACAGAATGCCAAGTCTATGTTCAGGGGACTCAGGACCTAAAAAAAACCAAACAGGTAAAAATACTCAAGATAACTCAAAAGTCAGTAATTTCTAACTCATTTCACGTTCATGGATTAGAGAGCAGGCTACCATCTGACAGTCTCCATTTCACACTGAAGCATGAGCAAGAATTCTACCTTCGGATCAAAATTGAAGCTAACCACAGCTCCAGGTACAGGTCCGTAGGTCGCACCTCAGGCTGGTGTGACTACTGCTCTAGCACCCCAGCTATGAGACCGCTTGTTGAGTCCTAGTGCCCAACTTCTACACATCTTCCACCCAGCTGCACACATCCTAACCTGTAGCAGAGTTTAGACTGGCCCAGTCTCACAATGATGAGATGGATTTGAAGACAAAGAGGTTTTGAAATAAAGTGAGATATTCCATATATCATCTTTTTGGTCAGAAGGTGCAAGACAATAGCTACGAATTTCCTAGCATTAACATTCAGGGTACAGGAGAGGAGTCACTGACAGCATAGTGCATGAACAAAAATAAGGACTGAGTCCCATTTTACCCCCTAATTTAGCAGCAAACATTCATCTATATACGAGCTAAATGATGTACACCAGGTAAAGGGGTAAATGGGCATACACTATCAGGATTGATTAGGAGGCTGCATTTTGGGACTCTGCCAAATTTCAAGGGAACACTCTGATGGCTTTCAAACACCACAAAGTGTTACAAGCGGACATTTTATACAAATACTCCCAACTGCATATGAAGCCAAATTTTTCAAGAAGCACTTTACAGAACACACAAATGAAGGTAATTTGGCTCAGACATGTGGCTGTGTGAAAACCTTCCTCTTTCCTGGCTTTTTTCAATCACTTGTTATGTCACTCAGCAGGAAGGCAGCCTCACACCAACACTTCTCAACTTAATATCTCAGAAATTTACAAAGGAAGGTAACTATTCTTATCACAATTATTTTACAGATAGGAAGAGAGACACATTCAGTAAACTTGGTGAAGTTTCTTTAGAGAATCTGAGTGCGTCAAGAACAAAACACAGGGTATCCTGGCTCCTTAGCCCAAGGTTTTACCACTAGACTGTGTTGACTTCTAATAGATTATGAGGAATCTGACACTGGCTTAATTTATACCTCTTCTGATCTGGCTTCTATCTTTCTGTGCGTAAGAGCTTCCTGTAGAATGGATAAGTGGACGCCCAATAACTGCCAAAGAGGAGAGCCACAGTTAGAATACAAAAGGGTAATTTCATGCATACAGTCAATTTGGAGTGAAATGTCCAGGCTGCTGCCTTTTACTGTTAATTACTCTTGAAAACCCAAAATGTAACAGGACAATCAACATTTGCATTTCTCTGCACCCACAGATAAGTAGTGAAATCCATCATATTAAGATTTAAAGGAAAAGGAATGAGACACCTTTGCTATCAGTTATGTCTGGTCATATTGGGATTTTAAACTACAGCATTTTTCTTACTTGCACTGGTTTAACGTGATTGCCATGATTAGAGTCCATCAAGAATTTTCTCCCACAGTGTATTGGCAGACTGCATAGGCACCTTGTAGGGGTTTGCTCCATTGTGGAGTACTGAGCTGCTGCTTCTCTATTAGGGTGTAGCCCACACAACCCATTTCTGGTTGTTAGGGGGAGGCAGTATTGGCATATTAAGTTGCTCTGATCTCCTTTGTGATATTTCTACTGACAACAGGAAATTCCAAATGGATGCTGCTGCCACTCCAGTCTGAATATGCAGCTTGACCCTTTTGTACATTGGACTGAAGGAGTCACATAAGCTAAAACATTACGTGCCAGCATAGCGACAACTGTGCACATCTGTCAGCAGCCATCCTGTAAGCAATGCAAAGTCACTTACGTAGGTCTGGGAAGTGACAGCTTGTGTCTTTATGCCAACTGGGGACAAAAACACTATTAAAAACCAATGAGACAGAGGATATTCTAGTAATGCCTTAATACTCCACACCCATAATGAAAAGCATGAATCAGTTACACAAGAAATATAATATAAATACCCTGGATGGCTAAAGTTGAATTAAAATGCTAAGGAGCCTGTTGCATATTATACGTTACAGATTTCAACTTTTCCATCTTTATGCTGATGGCAAGAGTTAAAACATTTAAACGTCAGGATTCTGCATCTGGCAGCTCAGTACAGAGTTCATAGGGGTGCTATAAAGAGAACAGTGGAGAATAATTGATCAAGTCCACTGAATGCAGGGCAAGTAGTAATGGGCTTAATCTGCAGCAAGGGAAATTTAGGTTAGATATTAGGAAAAACTTTCTAACTCTAAGGGTAGTTAAGCTCTGTAATGGGCTCCTGAGGGAGGTTGTGGAGTCCATCACTGGACGTTTTTAAAAACAGGTTGGACAAACCTCTGGAAGGGATGGGCTAGATTTCTTGGTCCTGCCTCAGTGCAGGGGGCTTGACTAGTTGACTTCTCAAAGTCCCTTCCACTCCTACGTTTCTAGGATACCCTGATTAGCGCAGGGACTGTTCAAGCCAGACTTGACGCACAAAGCCCAGATGAGCCCCTCAGAGCAGAGGCTGTCCTTCTAGAGAATTTGGACACTTCCTAGGACAGTACATGCTACCATCCACAAATCAAAAACATAGCAAGGAAGGGAAGCAACCCCTCAAACATCGTGTCTTGAGCTCCTGCCTCCAAATCTGTGTGGAAGCTTCCTGTCTCCCCATAGATACCTTTGAGATCCATTTGATCTGGCTGCCGTTTGTGATGATGGCATGACCGTTACTATCTTCTTCATACTGAATATTTCCCAGGTGCAGGACACTGGCAATGACCCCAAAGAGATGCTGAGGTCAAAGTGACAAAGACTGTTAAAAGCCAAGTTCATATGGTTACATGGTCATTACTCTTAAGCAGAATATGCTGTTTGGCTCAGTGGTAGTGCAATCTGTTGATCTGAAAATCAACTACTGCTGAGGGAGATAATCTCTCACCATCAGCTACTTCTCTAGACCTGGTACAGAAGGACACTCCAATCTGGCCACCTCCTTCCAGTCTGACTCCCTGGGATATGCACATCAGCTGACACTTCAAAATTAAGCCAGCCGCTCAACCTAAGAAATAGATAGATGGTGGGAATCACCAAAGTCCATGGGAGAGGCAAAGACGAGGTCACCGGGCATGATTACAACAGGGCCTGTATCTCAGGCCATTTTGGTGCTAGGACCATCACTTTTATAGACCCTTCTTCCCTTACTCCTGAGAAGTTTACAACACACAGGCAGCAGAAAAAGAGCACTTGACTATAATGATGCAGTTAAGCCAAAAGCAATCCTTGCACTTGCCAAATGGCCAGTATAGAGCCATTTCAGAGAGGCATAGATGATACTCCAATGAACTCTGGACCCAAACTTACTTAAGTGATATAAAAAAAAATAATAAAAAAAAATCAGTTAGGAACTGCAGAGAGGGAGAATGTTTTAATTTGTACCACGCATCTGAAAGAGAATTGGTCATTTGACAAAGCCACAACCATATCCCCACAAACTCCTAATTCTGTGTCCTGTACTATGTAGGAGATCAAATTAATTCCCTTCCTGTCTTTTTTTTTTTTTTAGTTAAATCTATCAAGCAAATGTTTAATGATATGAAGAGTAATAACAGCCCCTGGTTTTTATAGGTGACATGAAGTTCTGATATCAATCTCTACTTCTATACACGACATTTTTCACTAGAGTGGTAGCAATATAGACTTCCTTTAGCAACACACTTCTGACACCAGAAAAACACAGGGTGGGGAGGGGATCAGAAAGTTTGCCACTGGCCCAGTAATACTGTTTGTAAAGCATTTTCCCCCTGGTGGGTACAGGCATTGGTTATTGCATCCCATTTTTCTATCCATTATGGACTATCAGAAGTCAGTAAGATATTCAGACAATTCCTGCTCTCAGGTTATCTTGTCCATGTCTTAGTCAGTGCAAGATTGTTCCCCACAATACATACTTCAGCACTGTATCCAGTCCAGTTTTAGGTGTGGCAAGGGAAGAGACTTCCACCACTTCCTTAGAAAGAGCTGTACAGCCCTTATTTGGAAATTTCCCCAGATATCTAGCCTGAACCAGGATGGAATCAGCAGTTACCCCCTTTCATAAATGCACATCCCTTCTCTTGCCTCTATACCTCAATATCTGTTTCAGTGAAGTCAATCACTGAGAAGGCTTTGCGGACTGTTTTCCAGTCACTCTTGTCGTTAATGGAAGACACTTTGGCACATCGACCCTATTGAGGAGAAGAAAGAGCATGAAAACTTTGCATACATCACTACAGTTCTATTGATCTGTGTACCATTAGCCAATCACACCTTGGCTTGGCATTTTTGATTCCCAGTTCTCTCAGCTCTTTACCATCTTGTTTGTAGATATACACACAGAGGGTTATTCCACTTTTGCCCATTCTGCCCATGGCTCTACTGGTCAGTCCTTTCCATAACCATTACTTAAGAGCATGGTGTGTGCTGAGTTTGGGTACGAGGTACTTAGCGCATTTATGGTGACGTTTGGGTTCTAGCCATCTGTTACGTTTATAGTAACGTAGCCTTTGTTACTCAATGTGTCTATACTGGCAGAAGGGCAAGTTGTCTGCATATTATACTCCATCAAAAACTAAAGGAAATAGGAGGTCATAAAACAGCAGTTTGCGCACATGATTCTGCATTTTATAAACAACCGTAGGGAACAGTTTTCTTCATGTTATATATAACAGCTGCTTAAGTCCTCAAGCTTACTTATTTTACACCAAATTAATAAAGAAAGCCTTAAAGAGAGACCTTTACACCAAGTGTAACGTGCAGATAGTAGTTTAGGCCACGCTTTACAATGAACCAGAGGGGTATTTTTATACAACAGCCAGCCAGCTCTTCCGTCTAGTGGCATCTGCCATTAAGTCACAATGCTTCCTCTAGGATAGCGCACTCATTTGCCTGGCAATAGTTTAATGTTTATCACAGTCTATCACAGACAGATTAAGAACTTCACTGCCGTGGACTGGGCAAAAGCCCTGAAGCGGAAGAAGCTGTCACCCATGCACAAATATCCTCACTAAGAGCACTGAGAATACAAGGTGTTTGTATTGTTAAATTTCTTATGGAACAAAATTTCAGTTTGCTTCATTGTGAAATCCCTCTCTAAATTAATGGAGGAGAGGCAAGAATAGGTTGGATTCATAAGTAGAGGGTAGAAACTAATTCAGGACCAAGTTTTAGTCTGGTCCTCTCATGCAGCTTCTAGTGATTTCACAGCCTAAGGGCAGAATTTGGGCAAGCCATAGTGTTGTGTCATTCTAATGTGCTTTATCCATTAGTTAGAAATCCATCCAGAAGTTAGAAATAAAGGAAGTTGAGGCACTAATATTGCTGCAGCTCTAGACCCATGGCAAATCAGCGTCAAAAGGTGAAACAAGGGTAGAAAACCATACACGGACAGCTGTTCTACAGTATTACAACCACTTAGAAAATCATTAGCTATCGTCATGACTTCTACCATAATGGAGTACATGAACAGTGAAGAAAACCCATCAAGTCATAGGTGATCATAATACAGGACCTTTACAGAACAAGGTACCAGGTACTGCAGATCTATGCTGCCAAATGCAGCCTCTAGAACCCCATAAGTAGTTCCATGCCAGGGGCCTAGTTATCCCAACCTGTATAAGATACATGTACTTCTGCGGGTTGCGCTCCAGTCCTAGCCAACGAAGCAGGTCATCTTCCCCACCCTCCAGCAACTGGTAGAAGATATGGAAATTCCGTTCCCCATTGTTTTGATGAACGACTCGGGATTTCTCAATCAGGTAACTGAGGATATGCCCTCCTACTGGAGCTCCCTGGGGGGGGGGGGGGGGGAGGAGAGAGGGAAGGAAACAAAGCAAAAACAGCCAAGTGAACTTAGACTGCTAAACATTCAATACTCAACAGTCCAATTGACAGGAAGCCAGCAGAAGTTTTGTGACTGCTGTATTCTTATTAACACACACTGTGGCAAGTAGCGATGACACCAGAAGCCTATCTGCTCTTCTTACACTTCATTAGTTTCTCTATTAAAATATCACTCACAAGTAGACACACACTGTCTGAGGAGTAACTGTCTTTTCAACTAGCTCCTGCTCTGTAGTGAAATATTACCTTTTTCATCGAGCAGTTGGCTGTGTTGCCAATAATGCTGGAAACTTCCAAGATACAACACTTCAGACACCTCAGTCAAAAAACGCAAGCGCTGTAAAAGTGAGGTCAGAAGGTAGCCTGCATGGTAAATAATTTTGCAGAGCAGTACAAGGTTTACTGACTAAGTATTCCATGCTGGTGCCAGACAGGTAAATAGTTATGCTTGTTTTGAGAATGGTCCAACACTTTTGTTCTTACCTTAAAATCAAATTGGATATCCATGTATTTTCCAAATCTACTTGAGTTGTCATTACGCAGAGTTTTTGCGTTTCCAAAAGCCTGCAGAGAAACAAAGAAAACCAAGTCACTCCTCTTGCTGCTGAGAGCTCTGCATCTAGAACTAGGGTCATGAGGAACTGAGGGAGAAACATCAGCATGTACAGCATTAAATAGCCTATGCACTTTCCCCTCTCTTTTCACGCTTGGTCAGTCAATGGGCAGCTAAATCCCATGAAACTCTGAAAAGTTAGGTTTGTATTTATCTGAGACTGGACATACTTGCTTCCCTCTTTCCCCACCCACTGCTGACACAGAGCATTCCATAAGAGTAGAATCCACGTCCTCAGACTCACCATTAGTTACATTCAATTCTCGGATTCTCTTCAGTTGGCTCTTCATGTAGGGTTAAGTATCAATGACTCACATTTACTTACTGCCATTGTTTACTCATGAAGACTTAGACAAGCTTTCCCTAAAATTTCTGATAATATGAGCACGTGTCATCTAAAGTTCACTGAATGTGTGCGCCCACCACACGAATCTATATCTAGCTCTCAGCTCATCTCATTTTCAGGAGAGCTCTGAAAACCTGCCCTGAATAGTAGTATCCACAGTTACCTTCCTGCACATTTGGCAACTAGAGGGATAGGTGACAGATGCTCTGAGAGGCTTGTTCATTCATTGATATGGGTCAGCATTTATTAAAGGGTCTCAAAATATTTTCTCCTTTCCTTATGGAGCACTACTGACAAAAATCTCTTCTTTGCACAGCATTTATATGAGTGGTAGACTAGGTGTTTTTATTATAGATGAAGAAATGTAGTTTTCGGCTTACAAGCGGACAAAATTTAAATCCCTGGACAACAAATTGGCCTACATCAATTCCTTCACATTTTCCAAGTCAGAAAGGACGTGCTTGCAAAGGGGCTGAAATTACTTTCCTTGTAATGCAATCAGAGATCAAGTATCCCTGCAAATTGGAGGCCATTCTCCTGATTAGATCTCCTCTTCCTTCCATACATTCAAAACATTTCAGTTCTATATACAGAGAAATCTTGCAGCCAGCCAATCTCCTCTTCATAGTACATCTTTAAAGGGTTTTTTTAAAATTTTTGTTTTACCTCCAGAACTGGATTGGAGAGCAGCAAGCGATCACGGACTATTTGCAGCTGTTCCGTAGTCGGGCAGGTCACTGCAAAGTACTGCAAGATCTTCTTGGAGGCTTCTGTTTTCCCAGCGCCACTCTCCCCAGAGATGAGGATGAAGTGGTTATTGTATTCAGCACACATTACCCGGTAAGCATTGTCAGCTATGGCATATCTGAATAAGAGTCACCAAAAAAAAATCAGCTTTAAGAATTACTCAGTATGAAACAGCCATACAAAATGACGACAGAAAGCTCTGACAGGAGTAAAATGTTCCATAGGCTCCTTAACACTGGAGACAGCTAAAATTTACAGACCTTGAATTGGACAGGCAAGCAATGTTCCCAGCAGAAAATATGCAGATTCACAACTTGGAAGTAGAAACATTAATTCAAATGGAGAGGTAGGCATATGATGGAGGAAAAGAGCTTTATCAACAGAACCCATGTGGACTGTGCACACTGCTTTGGACACAGGTTAGCACACTGCAAGTCCATGACCCAAAGGCAGAGACTGACCAACCTCAAATTTTCATTTTTTTTTTAAAAGCAGCCTGCTGGTGAGCCCCAACTTCTGCCTGTGAAGATATTTTTAAAAGGTAACAATTAGTGCAGCCACTTTCCCTTTCCCAATTCCCCCCCCACCCCATATTTGGGAAGAAAATGCAAAAATCAACATCCAGCTTTGAAATTTGACCTCAACCCACTTCCTGCTCCCAGAACCAGCTGGAGGCAGAATTATGAGCACTGAGAATAGGTGGAGCCCAGGGAGCCAGGAGGAAGGGCAGAGACTGTGAAAGGGAACGTTTCAGAAACTGCTGAAAGGATATACTCAGTACTGCAATTATGCCAGGGCACATCATGGCTGAGCCCTGATGGTCTGACATCCCATCATCAGGTAAGTGAGGAAGGCACTGAGCTCTGACTTGCTAGAAAAATTCCTTAATTCTAGCCCTGTCTGACACAGATTCTTCCCTGTGGTTTTTGACAAACTGGCCCTTCAATTTTGCCCTCTGTAAAATGGAGATAAATACTTACAGGGAAGTTGTGAAGAGTGATTAACATTCACAAAACATTTGTATTTTCAAAGCTGTGTCAATATTAAAGTTGAAATTACCCTCCGTCCAAGTTCTGACATCCAAATGCCAACTCTGCAGAGACATATACTAGACTAGATAATACTTAGTCCTGCCATGAAGCAGGGGACTGGACTAGATGACCTGTTAAGGTCCCTTCCAGTCCTATGATTTTATGACATTGTCTAACTGAAGTTATTTGATAAACAACCCCACAAGTTAACAAGTTACCTGCTAAGATTGCTATTATGAAAAGTTCCCCCCACCACCAATTATGTTTGAAAGTGTTTGTAATATAAAAAAAAAAAAAGACACACAACAGAAACAGTGCTAGACTTGACCTTATGAAAGTCAAAAAGTGCTTACGTGAACTGAAAGCAGCGGAATTTAGTGCTACTTACATATGTGGTGGCAGTTCAAAAAAGTTGACCCCTTGATAAATCTCCATCTGTTTAACTGAGTAGAAATCCAACTCTTTGTAGGGATTCACAGATACTAGAAGGGTACCAATATATGTCTACAGGGAAGAACAGAGTGTAAACAAACAGAATGACTTCTCCTGAAGGGCAACCTCAAGCGTACCATGTGAAAACTGACAAAATAGAAAATGTGGAACTTTTCTGTAACAAAGGTTTTAAGGACTTCAGTATTTCTGTGCTCCATTTCTAACTCCCCATACACTTAAACCCTTATTTAAAGGTTGGCTGCTAACGTCATTACATTGGTTTAGTCCAGGGGTAGGCAACCTATGGCATGCATGCCAAAGGCGGCACACGAGCTGATTTTCAGTGGCACTCACACTGTCTGGGTCCTGGCCACCGGTCCAGGGGGCTCTGCATTTTAAATTTTAAATGAAGCTTCTTAAACCTTTTTAAAACCTTATTTACTTTACATACAACAATAGTTTAGTTATATATTATAGACTTACAAAAAGAGACCGTCTAAAAACGTTAAAATGTATTACTGGCACGTAAAACGTGAAATTAGAGTGAATAAATGAAGACTCGGCACACCACTTCTGAAAGGTTGCTGACCTCTTGTTTAGTCCTTTAATTGTCCTAACAGACTTTTGATACCTCTGTCCCTTGATGCTTCTGGGATTTGGTTCATATTTATATCCCAGTTAACATAGGAACATATTTGCCCACAACTAACATTGTTTTGTTAAATCATTGAAAGTCTCCAGATGTGATGCTGATGCTTCATAGGAAAGCTAAATCCATAAGCCATCTGGTGGTTACTTAGAACTGTGCATGTCTGCAGTGTAGTAGCTACGTTGGTCCCAGGATATGAAAGAGTCAAGGTGGGTAAGGTAATATCTTTTGTGGATCAACTTCTGTTGGTGGAACGTATAAGCTTGCAGGCTACACAGAGCTCTTCTTTCTACTCTGCTTCCTTCCCCAGACGTGAAAGAGAGCTCTGTGTAGCTCAAAAGCTTGTACCTTTCCCCAACCAAAGTTGGTCCAACTCTTTCATAAGACTGTATATGGAAAGAAATAATTCCTTCCTGAGCCCTGCAGATAAACAAATCTCAGGTTTCAAGGTGCAAGTCTAATTGCCTTAATTTGAGAATATTTCAGGGAGCCAAAGTTACACAAACACTTTAGAACCTACTAAACTGACACTCCACCAAGTCCTTTCATTTCCACACCCGCCCCCGCGCGCGCGCACACACACACACACACACACACACACACACACACACACCTCAAAAAAATTGAGTTTCATCTAACAGAAGAAAGATTTGGAAGATTCTCTATCATTTAAGATCTGCACAGCAAAAACATTGCATTGTGGGTGCTCAGCACCTTTGAAAAAACAAGGCCATTAAGAACTAGCAAATTTTGATCCTGAGGTTCAGAGCACTCTTTGTGCTGGCCTGGCTTTTCGTGTTCCTTTGTTATTTATTACAACCACTCGTATACCTTGAACATAAACCATACCATCCACAGAAGATATGCATTTGTTTTGTTATCTAAAGGGCAAACAGGGCAGTCAGCTTGCCAGATACTGCAAACATCTTTCAACTCCTCCTTGTATAGCAGACATAAGCATTAGAAAGCCATATTCTTGGGGAGATCATTCATTCTGTACCAACAAGTCAACACTGCAGTGACAGGAGAAATTAAGTCCACCTGGAACTCTGATCATCCCAATACAATGGTTCCACAGAGATGCCCCGTTTGCCCTCATTCTTAGATCTGACTTGTAAGCAGGTTGTAGTCTGAGGCATGACACCTTCCCAAAATTACGTGTTAGTTCACACTATCTTCTAGACACAAGTACCAGCATTGCTATGAAAGATGAAGTCATAAAAACATGCAGATTTACGTAGATGAGGTTCTCTCTGTATCGCTTGCGAAGGTTGTCCAAGAAAGCAGCCTCACTGGTGTAGGAATCCAAAAGAACGAAGTCCTGTACTCCAACTCTGTCCCGGGCAACCAGAGCCCCTTCCATGTTCAGCTGGCTGTGGTTATCACCCACCTCTTCTTTCTACAATGCAAGGAAAGGAGCTCAGTTATACATGTGTGATCCTTTCCTTTTTCTGAAGGGGGAGCTTTCACACTGAAACAAACAAAAAAACCCACCTCTATTGAAAGCTCTAGACCTTTTTGTTATTTCAGCAATTAATGGCTTAATAAAGGCTTACCTTCCTTCCCAGTCTAATAGCCTGCTTAGTGCTGTGGTGGTATCAGAATCCTGTGTTTTGACATCCCACTCTGTAGTCATGGTCCAGTGGCTAAGGCATTAGAGATCTGAGTTCAAGTCTCCTGATGTGACCTTGGGCAAATCTCCCACTACGTGTGCTGCAGTTCTCCATCTGCACAATGGAGATAACAGCACTGTCCTGTCTCAGCATTATTGTGATGAGAAATTCAATAAACACTGAGTTGCTCAGGTAGGATAGTGTAATGGGAGCCGTAAGAACCCAAGACAGATACAGATGGCAGCAATGCTGACAATTCAGCATTAAAAATTGCTAACCAATCCTACAGTGAAGCAGAAGGAAGCAGCCTTAATTTCAGCACAAACCCACCTTTGGTAATTAGCAAGAGAAGAATGATGATGACAAATCATGTAAAAGGTAAAGGATGCATATTGATATCTGATCTGACAGACAGTCCCCGGTATAAAATATTCTCCTAAGTTGTTTGTACCTAATTAGGCTCCAGTAAGGCAAGCTGCCCTACAGAATGAGAGCTCAGTTGGAACAATCATCAAAATATAATAGTAGGAAGATCCTCAAACTGGAGTTTAGAAAAATGCAGTGGTTTTTTTTTTTTAAACCAGTGGGAAATTCAAAACTGACGTGGGCTTATCGGCCCAGTGATAATTAGCTTCCCATTACTGTGAACTTCCCATTACTGTGAGTTAGAATGAAGATGTGAGCTTCAATAGTGGATTAATTTTTCCCCGAACAACAAAGATCAGATAGGAAGGAAAAAACACACCTCAGTTTTCCACATAGGGTTCTCTAGAACTTAACACAATTGCCTAGAAGCTAGACAAACCTGGTTCCTAAACCCAGATGAGCCACTAAAGATTAATTTAACAAGCCACTATCACTGTGCCTGAGTCAGCTTAACTGTTTCCAGTTGAGTTGGTTTTGTTTAGATACAAGGAGGTCAGGAGAGCTGTTCAAGCTACTTTAAAAAATAAAAAAGGAGGCTCTTCCTAAAAATAAGTGCTGCATCTGACCTATTTTTTATTTCCTTGGAAAAACTAAACTTGCATCTGCTGCATTGAGTAAGTTGAAGACATTTTTTAAACCTCGTACAAGCAAATGGGGAACAACCTTTTTAAATCTGGACAGCAGATGTCTCCACACACCAAGGAAAGCGTCCTGGACATAATGATGCAAAGATTATTAGATACAACTGAGTTGTCTTGCTGGAGACACTGCACTTTTGGAATGATATGAGATAACAATGCTGTCTTGGCTAGCATTCTCCTCTCAAAACAGATGAAGAACGTGCCCAGGCCAGGGCTATTGCTGTGCCAAAGGCCTCTCCATTTCTCTGCACTATTCATTTTTGACTTATTACCTTGGAAAATACTTTTAGAATAAAAGGTATTTCCCATGACAGGGATACCAATATTCTGTTCTGATTTGCAGATTGCATTAGGTTTCTTACCCTTCAGTTTTTAATGATGTGTCCAGTGAACACAGTGAACACTAGCAAGTCGACAAGTAGGATATTCTTTATAATTTCTATAGCACTTACATTTCAAAAAGTCCTGAACAAACATTACACATTTCTAAGAACTCATTTTTCACTCTGTACATGATTTATTTTCTTTATATTGGGCCAAAATATTTTCAAAAATAAAAGTTAAGATGAGATCAAAATGTTTTAAGCAGTTCTGAAACTTGGTGAATTAGACTAGAGAAATAAGTTTGGCTGAAGATCACTAAACTTATATAAAGGTTTATCAGATATGGGAATTGTAATGCAAGTCTCATGTTTGGTATTATTGTGTTGGCCTTTATGACAGGGGTTCTTGATATTTTTCTACTCTGTCTCAAAAAAATGATGCACAAAAGATTTGGAACTGGCATTGAAAGGATGTTGGGAGAGGCTATTTATATAGCTGTTGTGATGCTATTTTAGTTTTTACCAGAAACTGTGCAGGAGAAGTCAGAATAAAATGCTATTTCTGCTTTTGTTTCCAGTTGCTACTGATTTTTGGCAAACCTTGACTCTGGACTTATGCTATCCAGACCTTCTCCAAAGCTCAAGTGGAAGAAAGCAAGTCTTGCTATCAGAAGTGCAGTTATCATGAAAAAAGAATTTCACCAAAGGCATATCAAAGCACATATCAAACAAGTTCACAATTTGTTATCTGACCGAGATAAGGAGATTCAGTTGAGCTCAGAGAATAGCCATCTTTCACAAGACATGCAGTATGTTAGCCCTGTCTACAAACACATTAAGTGCATTTACTTTTTTCATAAAAATCAACTCTCCCCTCCATTTCAGAGGTAATCTTGCCACACGTTTCAGATATGCAAAGAGGTTTTGACCACTTTTAAAAAGTACAATGAGATTTTTTTTTAAATGAGTAGGGGCATCTGGACCAAAATTTTAACTCAAGTAATTACATTAGATAGTTCTCTTTATCTTAAAGTCATTTTAATTTTAAGTGGAAGAAAGCAATGCTGCATCCTCTGAATTGTGTCATACTATTGCTGGGCCCTTGTTAAGCAACTTGTGTTCCACCCCAGATGTAGAAATGGTGGCTGTATTTTAAGGCATGTGTGAAGAACTTGATCCTTGTGCATGAAACCTGCCCTTACTCAAACATTGTATCAGGAGGATCACCTTCAAAATTATTTTCATGTTTTAACAGAATAGATATCTACAGGAAAATACCCAACTCTCTACAGTAGATAGAAGACCAGGGTGTACAGGAAGAGAGAAAAATTACCATGAATTCCAGAGTGCTTTTAATACACTGTAAACATTGAATTTGACCCTTTACAAAACTCAAAGAAGTATTAGTGCCTGAAACCCTCCCTCAGCTTTTGATCTGCATGTCATCACGACTTTCATTCCACACTTCTGCTTCAGTAAACTGATTCACAAGTTTTATACTTTTAGTGCTGGCATTTTCTAAGCTGTAGTGACAGGAACAGTTAGGACACATTTCTACTTTCTCTCAAGGGGTTATGAATTCGCAAAAATTAGTTCATTCTGATCTCTTTCAATACTATATTAAGAATGACCATTCTGACTAGAACAAAGCAGCAACTTGATTCAGTCTGTTTGGAACATCTACAAAAACACAGGAGAGCATTCATACCCAGTTTTGTATCACTTGGTTATAGATGTCACAGTAACATCCAAATTCAGTAAAAGCTTGTTCTGCAGGAATTTTCTTGTCTGGCAAGATATGAACTGCAAGCTTCAGTATGCCAGAAATAAAATAAAATAAACAAAAACAAGACAAATATGTATCTATGATCTAGTCACAAGAACTGTCCTCTTGATGTTCCCCTCCCTTTCAAATGCTATTCAACATTATCTGGGAATACAGTTGCCATGAAGTCACCGGGAGTGCTCTGGAACTACTCCACATGAAGCCAGTCAGGACTCTGGGGTAGCATGCCTCCTCTCTGAGCATACTGTCACTAAGGCAAGAAGCTTACACAGTTTCAACTTTCCTGGATCTGACCTGGGAGCATTCAGCATCCCTTTCTGCACCACGTGCTTCCTGCAGCAAGTCTGCACATGCAGGGCTCCTGGGGAAGCCAGAGGGATCTGCACCCCAACTCTGCAGCCAGCAGTGACTCTCAACCAGCGTAAAACAGAAGGTTTATTAGTTGACAGGAAGACAGCATAGAACAGAACTTGTTAGCACAGAAATCAGTGACTTTCGGCCAAGTCCATCTTGGGGGAATCCTGGGCTAGATGCCCAGTCAGACTGCCCAGCTTCAAGCAACCCAATCTCAGACATTCCTCGTTGCTCCTCCTCCTGGTCTTTGTCTTGCCTCCCAGGCAAAGTGTCACCTGGTCGCATCCCCCTCCTGGGTCTCAGGTTATGAAGGGCACCGCCCATAGCCTACGTGAAGGCAGCTGGAGCAGCCTCACCTGCCTCCGAAAGTCTCAGCTAAAGTCCCACACCCGTACTCCCACTGCCTAGACATTGACGCAGCACACAGAGAGAGGCATACATAGTATTCATGAAAAACAGTAAAACTCACATAGCCTCACATACAACATACAGGAAAATCCCCATTTTGTCACAACAGAATAAGTGACATCCTTCCACCATGAAACAAAGACTAGTGTCTTTTTGGAAATACCATCCTACATTGTTTATCTGTATGAGTCGCCTCTAAAGAGTGATTAATATTTACATTCTTAAATAAAACATTTTATATTCATGCCACAGAACATATGGGATAAAGATTTACCTGGTAGGTCTTGTTTTTCCCACTCGGCTACTTTCCTCACCAATCAACAAAGGAATGTTTTCTAATTTTAATCATCTGGACTTTCTTAAAATCTTGCTGCAATTTCAATTCTGATTGGAACATGGTTCCACCAACAGGAATTCACAAATACAGCCGTGAAGGAGAACAACTTTTGTAAGACGTGACGAAATTATGCAAGAGTTTCAGAGTTAACAGAGTCTCTGTTAGTAGCACAGGTCATGAACTGATCAGAAGTTACTTGTTCCAGGATGATGACAATGAGAGGAAATGAATGCATCAAATCAAAAACATTCAGACTGTAGGATCTCATGAAAAAAGGATTTTGATGGGGGAGAGGGTGAGTGAACCTGAAGTTTAGGGTTTGCATCTAGCCACAAAGCTTAAACCCAAACTCTTCAGGTTGTATTTCCAGCTGAGAAAGACTTTGCAAGTCCATCTGTGGAACACTGAATGGAGGAATGGCCTAGTCCCCCTAGCCACGGGCTAGAAAAAGTCTCTTAAGAGATAGGCTTTAGGGGACAATCCTAACTGATCAGAGCAGTTTCTCTGCCAGGGCGAGAAGGTAAATGGAAACCAGTGAGCAGGCTACAGTGTGGAAGTTACAGATGCCTAGTCCTGGATTTCTCCAATCAGCACCATTCAGCACCTTCTCAATACGCACTTTAATGCAATGCCATTTTCTTCCAGTTAAGGTCAGCATTACTTTTTCCCCTACACACATTCAGCCATGGCTGTTCTGGGATAGGCTGCACTGGTATCTCCCAATAAGTAACAAACCACAATATTTTCCACTGAACTATTCCTAAATATCCTAATTCAGCTGTCACTAATATTGGATTATCTTCAACTCACTTGAGTTGTTCAGGTCTGGGGTGCTAGAGATCTGTCTGGGGCTCCGCATGTATCTCATGTGTCACTGGTATCTGAGCACCAGTCTTTCAAGTCTCATACATGTGACTATATGTATTACATTGCGATAATTCGTTTTTGGATCCTCCTCTCTCAGCAAGGTACAGCCTGTTCTCTTTCCCAGAGCCCCACACCCCTTTCATCTTACTGTTTATTGTATGTGTGCCAGCTCCCACCCCTAGCTTCCCTTTCACTGACCCTCTTCTGGTTACCTGCATAAGACTTTCTATTTAAGCCTTTCCATTTCTGCTACTTAGGATAAGGAATTCTCTTGTCTAACATTTCTCCCAGGGTAAAATGATTCTTAAATAGGGGGGAGGGGTTAAGATGCAAATCATATTTTAGGTGTTTTGCTGCTTGATAAACATTGCATGTGTTAAGCTAACTAAAGAAGTGTCTTACAAGTCTGCTACTGACACCACTCTGCCAAACCAAACAGAATCAAAAAAGCAGATACTGACGGCCTTAACCCATGCTGACCTAAGGAAGTTCAGAACCCAAACCATATCACAATACAAGCCATTTCCCCTTATTTTTTCCCCCTGAACTGCGGGTGACATTAATTTTTCATGCTATTTTTGTCAGGCAGCTACTGTACTGTAACCAGGTTAAGAGAGTTTATCATTTAATGAGATAATGTTTAAAATGACAAACAGCCTGTCTGCACTTCCAAGAGGAATTCTGATAGTATTCTAGAACATCCGCTCAGTATGGAATGCAAAGAGCCAGTCTTTGCTCCAAGCCCAGGAACACAAACACGACTAATCTTGAAATCACAGTAGCTGCCTAGGTC
Organism: Chelonoidis abingdonii; assembly: GCF_003597395.2. Classification (NCBI taxonomy): domain Eukaryota; kingdom Metazoa; phylum Chordata; order Testudines; family Testudinidae; genus Chelonoidis; species Chelonoidis abingdonii. The sequence continues at coordinate 4,037,904 of NC_133790.1, forward strand.
ATCAAGTTGCCTTAACTTACTTTGTTTACCAGTTAACATATTGACAATTGACTCTCTGTTCCCCTTTGGATCCTGCACTAATTTCTGTGCTAGCCTGTGCTCAGATTCATGCAGCACTGGCTCACTGCTGTGTTTGGCTCAAAAGATGGCAAACTCATTTCTTAATGTTAGTTAAGGTGGGATTTTTCCAAATCCAACGCTAATTATTCAGATGAAGTCCCACCCTCCCCTAGTCAATGAGGAATACTCACTGATCTGTCATCCTGAACTCTCCTCACAGCCTACCTATGAGAATGAAGGATTCTTCTGATTTACTGAAATGTGAGCTCTCTCAGGGAATCTATTCTTACCCATTTAACTGGCTAGTTTAGACACAAAGCAATTTGTTTTATCCCCCACTGGAATTTATTTTTCAACATTTGAAGATAATAAGAAGCAAAGACAGTTCCAAAAAGAACCAAACTCTGGAGAGGCTTCGATTCTTCATCCACCTCCAAGAAGAATGGTTTGATTTTGGTATAAAACGGAAAAGTCCACAAGAAGTTTTGCTAAAATATTACCATTTTTTGTTAAAAAAGTTTGTGTATTTTTAATTTCCCAACCGCTCCAAAGCTAAGTGCTGTGCTTTTTATGGCTATTTTTTCCTCTGTCAGTACAGTGTAGAGGGATGGTCACGTCTATTTTAGGGGAACAGTGTTATCTCTGTTATTTTGAAAGCTCGGGAAAGTGTGCTGGACATCATTCAGAATCTATGTGAAGATAAGTTCTCTGCCCTAAACAGTGGGCTACAAGAAAAGCCAACACTCACACCAAATATCACTAACTTTAACAAGATGCCTTACGGCATTGGGGCCCAGGTGCTATATATGACAGAGAGAGTAACAACAAGGATGGTGTGGTTGAAGAAGAACAAGGGTTACTATAAGATCAGCTGGTTACTCAGTTCAAGACTGTATTCAGACCAGTATTAAGATTTATTTTTAATACATGCAGGAATTAACCTTGTTGATAAATGTACAGCCATCACAAAAGACTGTTCTACAGAGTCACAAATAATTTTAGTGCCCATGAAAGTGAGGGCCTGAGAGCACAGGCTTGAGGCAGGAATAGCAGCACCAAACAACATGCTAGTTCCCATTACACAATGCTCCTAACTCACCTCTGTCTTGCTTTACTTGCTTCAGTTGGAGGCTGAGGTTGCTAACAGGCCACTTCACCTTGTGGTCTCTTAGAATGTGTTAACTACTTATGCTAAACAATTTGTTCCACCTCCTGTTTAGCTGTGACACTGAGTATCTTTCCCAGACCTGAAGGAGATCTTTGTGTAGCTTGAAAGCTGCTCTTTCACTAACAGAAGTTGGGCCAATAAAAGGTATTACAGCACCCACTTTGTCTCTAATCTTGGGACCAATATGGCTACTATTGACTGACTGTTCAGTTAATTTGTAACACTGATCACCTAGCTGATTTCACTACAACATCACAGTCTACATGGATAGCACAGTCAGATCTCTTAGATTACAGATCAATCCTATGAGACTTGATTTCAGGGAGTTTGATCTATGCAGTACAGCTCACACTTCCTGACATTCCTTGGTGAAGTTTTATCTGGTGTTCCCTCCCCTACCAAGTTTACCAAGATAAAGTAGGCTAAAGCCACTGCAGTGGGTCCCATTGACAGGCTGCACAAGTTTCTGGCTTGCCAACCAGACCAGATTTAGTAAAGCATGTCACAATGCCACCTGTGCTGCCAGTGCTAATTATGTCCCTTGAGAACAAACTATTACAATACCTTCTGAGTAAAAGCCAAATGTCAATGGTAGGTGCTGGAGGTGGGGAAAATATTCTCCGTAGTACCAAAACAAGCCAGGGAAAGAGGAAGAAGAGCACCTTCACAATAGGGCTGCCACCATAACAACAGGAGTGGATAAAATGTACTTTGCTGCAGGCAGGACTGGGTAGGCAAAAACAAAAACAAAAAAAACACTCAGGTCATTTGTGGGAAAACACTAAACCTCTTGTTAGTTTGTCAAATAGAATGTCAACAATGTAAAGCAAAGTTGTTGTTTTTTTTTAAATAAAGGTTTTAATACTTAATTTAAGCAAGGGATAGAAAAATTTGAAACAGGAGTTCAATTCCCCTCCCCCCTTTAACGCAAGGTTTAAGCAAAATTTGTTTTATTCTTTTAGTGGTAAAAATTGTGTCTGAATTCCTTTTATATAAAATATATTAACTGACCAGGTTTGTTCTAGCAGCAGGACGGAATCTGTCTCGAGGGATTTGTGGGATCTAAGGTTTTTGTTTCTTGCCGCTTTATCCCACTCTCACTCGCAATGTGGGAGTGGGTATTGTGGGGCACAATTAAATAAGTAGTCCCGTGCAGGGCTCTACTTAACAAGCGACACAGCCCTAAGCACACATACCCTGAATTTTTCTACCTTCTTCACTCAAAGATTTTTGGTGGCTAAAAACTAGCTTTGTGTCTCAGCCAAAGGCTCTTCTACTTTTGCCTGCTTAAAATAAAATTCACTCACTGACCGAAACACCTTGACGGAGAGAAGCAAAATCTCCTGATCTTATAGAAATAGTGGGATTCCCTGGGTCAATAAGATGTGTTAATATCTGAGTAACAAGCTTTACACTGAGCTAGAATGTCCTATTTCAGGTTCGACACACAAATTTGGCAGAGCCCAGTTACTGATGGTTTTGCACATCTCCATGACTAGCTGCCATCCTGAAACCTGGTCATAATACCAAACATTTAAGACCCCTTTACAGCTCTTTTCACCATTCTACCCTTGAGATGTAAACAAATAGAAAGGCTAGTGGCACTGTGATTTAGTACAGTTAGCCTTCTAGGGCTTCTGGTTTAAATCAGAAGTAAAAATAAGGTCAAGCTTCTTCATATGCTCAGGACAGATGATCTCACAGCTCCTCATCAGCAGTGCTGCTTCCTGACACCTTAAGTCTGCTTAGTCTTGCACATGAGAAGTAGGCATCTTCATTGCAACAGGTGGTGTTGCCATAGATAGCGCTCCTGCGTCCATTGAGCTCAGTGGGTGTTTCCCCATTGACTTTAATGAGAACAGCCTCAGATTGCTCGTGTTAGAGATGCACCAGGAAAGTTTCCCAGATTATATACCCGCCTCCTTCGCTTAAGCCTCAGGAAAGAGGCTGACTAGGGAGGCAGTGACAGAGCTTAACCAGGGAGTGGAACACTTTATTATATTATTAAAGGTGACAGGAAGAAAATAAGTCTTGCGAGCACACTAGCTAGTCTCCTTGGCTGGTGGGGCCTGCAGACTCACTACAGACTGAATAGGCTTTGGCAAGTGTAGTCTTTCCTTCACCCCCCTAGCAGTTGCCTCAAGGTCAGGGCTGAGGCACACTGAAGGGTTAGCCTAGAGAAGCTCACAGTGCAGCTGCCTGTGTAGTCCCCATTCTGGAGATAGATGGGGCCCTGTCCCCTTCCCTCTCCCCAGGGCTGTAAATCTATCCTCTTCCATGAGCATATCCATTGTCCTGTGCTTGAAGGGAGCTCTTGGAGCCACAGGTTAAAACTCAAATGCTAAACTGATGGCAAGTTTGGAGCAGGGGTGAGGTTCTCCTCTGGTAGACACACCCCCTCTCTGGATACTCTAGACACATTCTTGTAGCTCAAAACATAGCTGCAGGCTACTTTCCTTTTTAAACAGGTGGAGGGGACCACACTGCACCAAATGGCAGAATTATAACAATGTTCCTCCTTAAAGATTAACCCCTAAGCTCTTAAACGAGGTCTTCACTATATTGCAAGTGACACACAATGAATAAAATGTGCTATATTACTACTCACACCCTCACCCTTCCTCTGCCAGCACATGCATCTCTGGTTCACAAGATTCATCAGAAGTTAAGAAGCAGACAGAACTTGAAAGCCCCTTGTTAAATATTGGCAGCGCTCTACTGGTCAATAAAAAACTGCAACAAAGAACCCCAAAATCTTAGAGATCCCTCTCTCCGCAATAAGCACTGAAGGCCTTGTACCCTCCTTCTCAAGACAGTTTCTATGACAAAATTCTTCCAATGATTTAGAAACCCTTATATACCCATGGCACTATCAGAAGTGTTAAAGACTTCTAAAATTTACCCAACAAATCAAAAACCTCAACTCTTGCGCCTGTTTGAGATAAGTTAGAATCTTCACTAGAAATTAAGACTACACTGAAAATCCTGGGAAAGAGAAATAATTATTGATGCTTTATGTAGCTTTCCTAATGAACTTCTGAAGGTAACATTAACAAAGTAGACTTCACAAATACAAGCAAAAACTGTGCATTTTCAACTTCAGTGAGACTGTGGCCCATACAAGATATCCCTATAACATTTCACATTTAAAACTACATTTCAGTTTTCTTCTACAACTACTGAGCAGTTCAACACTGCAAGAAGCTTACATCTTAGCCCTGGAACAAGCAACTAGAATATCTGAACTACAGTACACAGTTTTCAAAGAACAGAATTAATAAATACAATTATATTGTGGAAAACATGTACACATTGTAAACTAATTTCTTTTCAAAAGAATACAGAATAAGAAGGTTTTCAGGTTAATCAACAGCCCAGAGAAATGCCAACAATTCTTAAGGCCTCTTGTCTGTATCTAGGAAATAGTCTACTATAGACTTGTTAAAGGGTGACTGTCTGTCCTTCTGAATAGAAGAGAGGTCGAGGTGAACTACTTCACTTTCAAAAATCAAAAGAAAGAAAAAAGTGAGAAAATCTCCAGAGTTCAAACATTTCTTTAAAACCCAAACTTTAAATACTAAATGGGCTTCATGGCTGCCATTTTGAAAAACATTCGTTTGCCAAAGGACCCTTTTGATTTCTATTCGAAATGTAAGAGCTCACAGATAATCCATTGAGAATCAAACCCACACAAAAGGCTTTTTGAAACAATCGTGGTGCTTGTGAAGGACAACATTTTTGTGCGCAAAATAAAACATTTTAATGCCCTACAATCCATTACACATATATTCTTACATTTCCTTTCAGTAATTATTCATTAGAAAACATTTAACGTCACTGCAGATTTCACACTGGGCAGTCTGCACACAAAGGAGGAGAGTTGGCCCATTTATAAGGGACTGAGGCCTTCTTTTCTAATCTGAGAAACTCCAAGGAGGTGGGGCCTACCAGACACAACAGGCAAGCTAAATTGTGCGGTTAACGGTCAAAGCCCCCCTGCCTACTTTGACACTCATTTAAAGATGACAGGGAACAATAGAGATTTGTTCTTAGCAACTCTTTCTTGTTATGCGGTCTACATCAACTAAGCTGGGCGGTTCAATACATGAAACCGGTACAGATAGTCTGTTCCACCTGCCATCTCTCACCCTCACTCAGTTCCGTCTTTCTTCGGCCCCCTTTTCCTTTCCCCACTTTAACAAAATGAGACAGGTAAAGAATATCTTTAGAGAGTCCCATTCAACATGTCAGCTTTAGTAAAACAATTGCCCGTCAGGTTTATATGAGGAGCTCAAATTTTGGGTTAATGCCAGTAATCCCGCTCCTCAGACACAGGTTAGTAACTCAGCCTTGTCCTCTATCCCGGTATTAATGAAAAAGCATCTCAGGAATGCTGTCAAATAGCTAAATGACTTCAGATTGCAATACTGTTAGTATGCAAAAATACACTAACATTATTAATAAAAGTTACAAGTAACTGTTTTACACTAAAATTGTACGACTGTACTGAGTCTAACAATCATTTTACTGCCCCAATGCAAGTTATCTGTCTAGACACTGCTGCAGCCTGATGCCCACCTGCTAACTCCTCCACAGGGAAGAAACAGGCTAGCAAACTGAAAGGAGGTTATGCCTCACTTGGGAACTTATAACATGGTACATAGTTCATAAGATTTAAAACTTGAACATGAAGAATTAAAGAGTCCTACCCTTCATAAATCATTGCTTTCTAATGCAGCTATCATCACTTTCTTCAACAGTGACATGCTCAGGTTTACTACTGCTAGACCAAAGACAGCTACTGAATCTTCATTATTTGCAGAACATTGTGTCTTGCTAGAAACTGTAAGTGCTGATCAGCTCCATAAAAATCACCGCTAGATAATAAGCTGATATTTTCAACCGGAAAGAAGAAATTCAGGGTTGCAACTTCTGGAAGACAAGAACTATAGATTTATGCCAGGGGTTCTCAAACTGGGGGTTGACCCCTCAGGGGGTCGCAAGGTTATTAGGTGGGGGTCATGAGCCATCAGCCTGCACCCCCAAAACCTGCTTATCCACCAGCATTTATAATAGAGTTAAATATAAAAAATGTGTTTTTAATTTATGGGAGTATGCACTCAGAGGCTTGCTGTGTGAAAGGGGTCACTAATGCAAAAGTTTGAGAACCGCTGATTTATGCAACCCTGTGGCTAGAAACAGAACAGTCCTTGAACTATAATACATTATTATTAAGCAGCGGTAAATTAATGGAATGGGGTTTCCCCCACTTCTGGGTAACAAAGTTTATAGTACGACTAGTATCCTCTCCCCTTTGGCTAAAATGTGGGGCCAGCCATCAATTTAGCTCTGATGACTAGAGATGAATACGCAGGGTAGTAGGGCCATTTACTTGAAAAGAATAAACAATTATTTACAATCAATTTCCAAAACCAAACTACAGGATATTTAGTTTGATCTGATTTACCATAGCCTCCAATCTTCGCACACACCACATCTTCCTCTCCAGTTACAGTATTATATTATTGTCATTACAGTAAACCAGCCAAGATTATGCTCCATTGTGCTTGGTCATCTATGTAAACTTAAGAGGCAGTCCCTGTCCTGAAAAGTTTACAAAACTAAAAACAAACGAGAGGGTACGAGAAAGGAGATAAAATTCCCATTTTAGAGAGGACGACATAGAGATTAAGTAACTAGCCCAAGGTCACATGGAGTCTGGGGTAGACACAGGAACTGAACTCAGATTTCCCAAGTCCCATTCCTCTGCCAGAATGGCAAGATCTATGTATTATGAAAAAAAAAGACAAATGCACTTTTAAATGATGGAACCTCCATTTGGAGAATTCTTCCTTTTTATACAAGTTCAACTCTAAAAAAATGGAACAAGCAAATGCTCTTTGACATTCTTTTCACCTACTAAGAAACTACAGGAGAAAGGCATGTAATTTGAACTGGTAAACAGAAAAGGTAATCTGGTGAGAAATTTTTATTTTTGCAGTTTAAACAGTAAGTAAACAAAATAAAAAGTTAACACCAAACTAATATTCTTTAAGTACATCTTGAAGATACAACGGGGGAAGAGAAGACGTATGAAGCATGACAAGAATCTAAAGAATTTTCACTAGACCAAATTTAAATTTACTGAAGCTGGTGACGACAGCTGTTATAGTATCCAAGTTTCATGCAGTGGATGCAAGCACAACACCGTATTGCCTGGAGTGTTACAAATATGATGGAATACTTACTGGAGAATTAACTGACATTTATGGTGGTTCTATTATGCTCATGTTTTACTGTATTTACTAGAGTAAAACATTAGTTTAACTAGATAAAGAATTGCGTAGCTGCTGGATCAGGCAAAGTATCTTCTGTGGGAATTCTCCCTGCGGAGCTGCATTCTCTAATCACCAGCAAGTGTCATTGTGGATAATACCACACAGCATGTAATAACACTGGTAACTATAGATGTAGAGAGTGAATCACTGTCTCAAGTTACCCTGGAGTTTGGTCAGACTCTTGGTAAAAATTAGCAAATGTACTTCAGTTTTATTACAGATGGGGAAATCACATCTAATCAGTCTCTTATAGATATGCACAAGGTGGCTGTTTTGGGCAGTCTCCTTGCTGGTTCATTACACCGTAATTAAGACTTCTGGTATTTGAGTAACATGATCTTCCATGTATCAGAGGGGTAGCCGTGTTAGTCTGGATCTGCAAAAGCAGCAAAGAATCCTGTGGCACCTAATAGACTAACAGACATTTTGGAGCATGAGCTTCTGTGGGTGAATACCCACTTCATCAGATGCATGCATCTGTATTCACCCATGAAAACTCATGCTCCAAAATGTGTGTTAGTCTATAAGATGCCACAGGAGTCTTTGCATGCATCTTCCATGCATGTTGTATTGCTAGTCAGTAGGCACTTATACACCTGGCCTCTGATAGTGAGGCACAGGGAATGCTCTGCTAGGGGCAGAGGTGAATCCCAGACAAAATTTCTTTGCTTATCTGACAACAGTTTCAGCAAATCCAACATCTCATTTATCCCGTCTGCCCAAGGCTTCTAGAATGAAATGTCTTTTGTCTTCTAAAAGATAAATGAACCAGCCCACCCTGCCCCGCCCAGTTTCCCACCTCCAGCAATGGCCATCTTTGATGCTTCAGAGAAAGACAATCAAAAACTAAACAAAAAACAAACAAAAAGCACCTCAAATCTTGAATACATTGAGGTGAAAAAACACAACAACCCTTCTTGGGCCCTACAGGTGACCAGCTGAAGCCCTGAAGCCTGAAATTTTAGGAACATAGGACACAAACCAGCCCTGCAGATAGCTTAAGACACCGGCATTATACCCAAAGAGTGAACTATATGTGTTTACAAAACTGCCTTAACCAGCAGTTAAAGAATGGATTGAAGCTTCATAGCATAATGTGAAAGAGTACCGATCCCCAGCCCTTTTATTACCCTTTCGATGTTTAGTCTTGGGCAAGCCCTGATCTTTCAGTAAAAAAAGAACTGGCCACTGTTCCCACCAGGCCCTGTCATCTCCAGTTGAGACACACATGGTGGAGGCCACTCAGCTAGAGAAAGAATGGGAGGTGCCTTGTAACAGACTTTCTGCCACCACTGTGGGTGGGGAATGGTGGATGAAGGAAGAGGGCTCTAGGGGAGAGCATTGTAATTTTCTGAAAGAAGAAAAAAGAAATGTTTATTGTTCCCCTCATATGTGTCAGGACCCTATAGTGGGGGGGAGAGGCAGGCTTTTCCTCCCTCTCAAGTTTTTTTTTTAAACAGATATGGCTTTTTATACATCAGAAATATGTATTTCCCTAAATGCTTGATTTTTAAAAATCTGTTCTTCTTCACTGGCCAGCAAATCTCTCCCTTCTTTTCCTTCTAGGCTCCTCAAACTAATTTACTACTTTCTTTCACATCTCCCATCTTTGGAGTTCTACAGCCCATCAATCTAAGCACTGAGGAGCTGGTTGGGCTCTTAATTTTGCAGTGCTAAAAGAACTGTTATAATAAAGCATATTTGCATAAAGACCTAAAAAATTAGCAGCTTACCATCTCCTCCTCCATGTTGTTACTGAGCAGAACAACTAGCCCCACCCCCACCTAGACAACAAGCTGCCCTTTATGAGCACTTTGAATGTTGATGTTGTACTACCTCATGGAGGTGGTGGTGACTCAGCTGTTTCAGCTTATGGTTAGAAGGCTACTTAATTGCCAGAGATCATATGACACAGGGAAATCCAGTTAACAATTAGGAGACAGCAGGTGCACATAAGGTATCACTTAAGGACATGGTTAAAAAAGTAAAGTGGCTGTAAGTGAATGGATGTTATTTTGTAGCAGCAATGAGCTGTTATTAAAGGCACTTTAGGCTTTGTAATTACGTAATAAGTAGGGTACTGTAGTATAGTAGTTGTAACTGTCCCCTCCTTGGGAAAAGAGGACTCTGGTTTAATAGCTTATCTACTAAATGGCTTCTGGAGTAGTGAAGAAAATATACTGCTGTTTCTAAGGGGTAATTTTGTTTGTGCCCTAAGGTAGGGAAGGAGAAGATACAGGAAAGAATATTCAGGTGTAATATCTTCGTAGAAATACAGTAACTAGTCAGCTTTATTATTATCAATAGGTTCTTAACAAGTCATTAGATATTGTAATACCTCTATCTTTTAAAACTTCCACCTAAACTACATGGGTGACTGCTTCAGGAAATTAGATTTTGTAATGCAACTGTAGGCTGACAAATCTTAAAACGAGTAGATGAGCTGACCCTTATAAATTTACTGTCATGCCTTTTAGGCTGCTATAAAACTTTTAGAGTTCTAAGCCTATTTGAGTTAGATGATGTCACTATCAAAATGGCTGTTTCCAAGGGACTTGAAAACAAAATGCAATTCAAATGAAGTAACTTTATATTGAGTTACCACATGACAGGGGGTTATACATTACTTAGCTTTGATAATTATTTGGAGATGAAGGATGGTCTGGAAGTTAAGGCACTGGCCAACGGCAGGGAGATGTGAGTTCAAGTCCCTACACCAGCACAGGCTTCCTGTCTGACTTTGGGCTAGTCAGTTAACCTCTCTATGCCTCAGTTTCCCATCTGTAGATGAGGCCTATGCCGGAAGAGGTTGATAGCCTAAAACAAGAAACCAACAGAAGTCAGCTCTATCCAAACCTGGTATGGGAAACAGGTGGAGGAGGTGATGATAATTACCCTTAGTTCTGAATGTTCCCCTGTGAAGCTAGACCTGACTGCAGTTTGTCTGACTGGCAACTGATGTAGTGGGGAAGTCCTGACTGTGTAAATAGGGTAAGTGGATTTTTCCAAGGAAAAGGGAAGGCTGTTTAGTCCTTATGAGTCTGTAATTCTTTCTTGCATTGACCCTTTTTGTTGCTGAGAGTTATTACTGAATCCAAATCTTCCTGGAGTTAGAGAAGTTTCATTCTGGGGAGGTAATGAATTAGGAAAGAAAGGGGAGAGAGAGAGAGAGCGAGAGCAAGTGCGCACAACAGAACCTGTTCTATCCTGTACACATAGGAAGCTTTCTCACAAACATTGCAGCTACAGTATTCTACCTGAAAGTGCTGTTCTGTTCAAGTGTATTGTCTTATACAGTGTTCAGATGTCTCATATTAAGCTGAGACAATGACAACATTTACTGGTACAATAAATGCACTAGGAATGTTTGCTGTAACCTTCTTTAAAAGGGTAGCTAACCAGCTAGGCACTCTGAGTAAGAAGAGAAATAAAGACAAAACTAGGCCTAAGCCACTGTTAAGTGTGTACAGCTCACTGCAGGCATAACATTTTCTTTCTTTTGCCCTTCATTAATGTTCTTGTAAAATCTCCCATTGTCACGGCTGGTGGACACCTTTCCCCTTCCAGGATTAGAGTCCTGCTAACAACACTCACTTCTCAGCTGGCCCTGCCCTGGACTGTGACTTGCTATTTGCTGAGCCAGGCCCCCTGAGGGCAATGCGCTTGGCCCATGAAATAGAGACAGTAGCTCTATTTATTTTTGAACCAAGTTTATAAAGTTCTTCCACTCCTTTAGACTCCTCTGCAAATCCCAAAGTTGGTGCTTAACAAATAGAAGAAACTGTTCCTGCATCTAGGAGATTACAATCTAGTTCAGATATTAACAAGACATTTCGGAAACAACTGGTAGGTGGCATACCATCCTGAGCTGGAAGCACTGCAACAATCTTCACAATATTACATCTACCCATTCTGTGATTCACAGGGTGACTTTGCTTGGAGAACTACTACTTGGTGTCAGCATGATTACTGTGCTAGTTGGACAGTATCTTTACAGCTGACCATCAAAGGGGAAAAATTAGGTGTTTGATGGGGGATTCTGCTCTGGGTTTTTTTACCTTACAAATTCAGGTCTTGTTTACTCTGTTTTTCCTGGAAGGATGAATGGAGAACTAATTGTTTGCCGTCACTGATATAAGGCACCCCTGGTTAACTGACAAGCAGAAGTGATTTTTATTTGTTTTGGTTTGACTCTGCTTTGGAAAGCTGGAAGAAAAGCTCCAGTAACAAAGTTACAACACCGCAGCCTTCGATAACCAAACCCCGCATCCGCCAATAAAACAGGGAGAGACAAGAGTTGAAATTCCTGATATTTCTAACATAAAAGCAAAAAAACAATTTTTTTCCAGGCAGGAATGCTTTTCCGGCAGGAAGAAGGGGAAAAAAAATCACAAACAATTCTCCATCGTTAAAGCCTGATTTAGCAAGGTATTTAAGCATGTCCTATGAACTACCGATGTGCTTAAAGTTAGGCATATGTGTAAGTCTCTTACAGAATTGGGGTGTAAAATGGGGTCAGTTCCTAGCTAATCCAGCACAGGCTGTCCAACACAGAAACTGGATGACGATTGCTTTGAAAATGGTCAGAATATTTGAAATATAGCAATACAACACGTTCTATACACTGGTGGGTTAAAGTAAGCTCTGTCTCAGAGTTGCAGCTTTGGAAATAACATGCACACTAAAATAAAAATTTAAAAAATAGTGTCGCTGGTGCACAGTGATCCAGCAAACCCCAATAGAATCATCAGAGTCAAACACTCAAATCTTCTCAAAATAAGTTTAACTATCAACACTCCAACTGACTAGAAAATGCAAACCTTAGTCACTCTCTCAGATCAACTGTGATACAAAAGTTGAAGACCACATTATTTCTTTTAACCTCATCCCCTCGTGCAGAAGAATTGAAAGGAGAAAAAAGGAATATAGTTAATTAAAAATTAAATACCACTCAACTAAAAATTTGCTTGCTCACTTCTTGGCTTCCACATCAAGTTCTTTTGTCTTGTCTTCACTGTGCCAACTGCACAGCTCCAGTCCTGCTTACACTTGTACTATCCCTATGCCACTCTCCCCAGTGCTTACCTTCTTCTCCTGAGCTTCTTCTCTACACTGGAAAGTACCTCCCTCTTCTTATGTGCCAAACTGATTCCCTCTCTATTTAAATCAGTTCTTAAAATACCTCTTCTGCAAAGCCTTTTAACCCTGAGCCCACATTGGACATCTAATTCATGTCATGAATGATCTTCATGATGTGTGTTGTGAGTGCAAACTGTATTGCCTCTAATATGCATTATAATTTCCTTTGTAGGTGGAAAGGGGAGATGGGGGAAAAATTTTTTTCCACATCTGAATGGTGCCGAGAACACTGATTTTCAATAAATAATAGGCCAGTTAAAGAAACTTCTTTTGCTGCAGAAGAAGTGCTTAATGAATAGGAAGGCAATAGCTCTGCCTCAAGGAGATTACAGCCTAGTCCAGACATTAACAAGACAGTTCTGGAATAAGTAATAGGTGGTGTGACAGGATAAAATGCAGACGCTGTAGGAATTTCACATTGATCAGACATTGAAAAACTTCATGAAAGAAGTTAGCTTTGAGGTAGGATTTGAAGGAAGCTGTGTAGGGCCAGAGGTAAACTATCGAAGTCATTGATGCTTGTCCAAATAGGCCAATTTTCAGAACTTTCCAAACTCTTTCAAATCAGTTCAATTCAATTCTAGTTGATATCCTGAAATCAGTTTGCATTAGTGAAATGGTGTGGCTAATACTGCCTCGCACAGATTTTTAATTCCATTGCCTGCTATTAAATTATACCAAGTAAAGAAATTCCTTGGTAAGCTTTTCTGCAGTCTATGGAAAGCGAAAATCATCAGCAAAAACCTGACAACATGCATCTTGATTACAAGAAGCTGTTACAACCCTCTGTATTTAAATCTGCCATTGGAAAAGGTAGCAGGCTTGACACTGGAGTTGTATCTGCTGTCTCCATTGTTAATTCTTTATTTGCATAACAGTGAAATTGTTGGCTCAGTGGAAGCATCTTAAAAAGTTTCTTTATCTAAATCCACTTGAAATTAAATTAAATTTCTGAGTATGCAAATATCAAATATAAAAATAGCACTTACTGCTTAGGAGTATGGTCCAAAAGAATCTTAACTATTGACTATGCACCATGACCTTTTTGAAACAAGTCTACAATCAATAGCTACTTATGACTGCATTACATCAATTGTGTGCTTTCTAAGAATATTCATTCAAAATCACTACACCATAATCTAATCTATTCTAATGCAATCTCCACACATTTGCTGAAGCACTTAATGTCATCTAGAGCTGCATCTTCATGTACTAACTAATATATCCATGACTACATCCACTAATAATTAACATTACCTGAATGTCCATCCTGTATGCTGTTAAAGCCAGTTGTTAACAATTATTCCAGCTAAACCATTCAAAACTTGCTTTGAACTTGCTTTATGGTCCAGTGTAGCACAACACTGTGCAGCTAAGTCTGACAGGCTACTTCCTCACCTGAGCGGAGCATTGTTAATAATTTACAGTGTGAGTCAGTGACTGTGTCCTATGGATACTTGTATACCCATATTGGCTGCAGCTCAAAGATAAGAACTAGAAACGGTATCTTCTTTGAGATTATATTGCAGCCACTGCTGATCTTTGATTAGTCAGGTACATTACATGCTAATCACTAATTACTGAAATAAGTAAAAGAGCGTAAGTGTCTCATATTAAAATTCCCACTGGAGCCAGCTGAACCTAGAATAGTCCAGCATAGCAAACACAATGCTAGGATGTTCAACTGACTTTTCAGAACCCTAAAATTTAGAAGATGAAGGAACTGAGTTGAGCTGGGAGCTCTAAGTTTAATAATGTATATTCCCTGGGTTACGGTATCTCTTTTCCCAGGCTTGGTCTAGGCACTACTTAAAAATTAAAAATGCAGAAACCCTGCAAAGGAAAAACTGATGCTAAGATGGCATGTTAATCTTTAATGTGCTTCCAATTAAAATAGTAAATTTTACCAATTTCTTGGACTCATTACAACCCCTGCAAGCTAGTCACCTGACTACACAAAATGCCTGCTCAGCACAGCAGGCTGCACAGTCTGGGATTCAGATACAAAATGACAAAATACAGCACAATTATCAAACATCAAAAACGTGTTTTTATCAACTCACACCTTCACGTATTCTGTTCTCCTTCCTTCTTCTACAGGATTCTTACCTGTAGTGACCAGACCTAAGGAGAAGCCATCATACCTCTGCAGACATCCTCATGGAACATCCTGATGTTTAGTCCATATCAGCCTATGTTAAAATAGAAGAAAAACTACTAGCTAATTCCATAAATTGCTTATGTCAAATAGAAGAGAACCGTTATTGGATGTTTACAACTTTACACAGCAGTTCATTTGCTTGTCTTGTTTTGTACAATGATACATATGCAGAGATGAAGCGTACGTATGTGTGTGTATACACACACACACAGAGAATTACCAGCTATTTGCCCCAGCTGTAATTTCTGCATACCTCCAGTATAACTTTGCAGTGCTATGCCTGCTACATGATGGGTTGGGACAGAGAGGCTCATACGTACTAAAGTGATGGTAGCCAATGTAAAAACCTAGGTAGATAGAAAACATGTATCTTGATATTTTCATTACATGTTTCTATACCTCCCATGACTGCCCTTATCACCACAAAAAGCCCACAATTAATGCAAAACAAAGTTTTATTTTAGATTTTCAGATCTCAAATACAACCCTGAAGGGGAAGGCGGGAGAGAGGACAAAAATAAATATAATAGATAGATGTAAAGTGTGTGAACGCTAGTTATTAGGCTCCCTGAAGAAATTACTGAGTGACATTCTCTGGCCTAGATTATGCAGGAGTCAGACTAGATGATCATAATGGTGCTTTCTGGCTTTAAAATCTATTAATCTAATTTTAAGTGTTTAATCCAAAGTATTAGCCATACAGGGGCAATATAGATGTGCAAGTTATTAGTTCTGTTCACCCACACATGAAGACGGGAGGAGTTTGTAGTTCTGAGATATAATACACCCTTCTACAAGAAATTTCACTTGCTATGGAGGAAACTGGAAGGCATGGGAGTCAGGTCTCTGTAAGCAAGAAACTTACATCAAATTAATGCTAACCAGAAAAAGCCACGCGCCCTGAGTATCATTCCCCAATCCCTCAAAACAAAAGAAGAGTTGGCTAAATTCTTTAATTACTGTATGGCGGGGGGTAAGGGAAGAATGATACTTTTTAGTGGTCTACTTAAAAATCACCCAAAACACTCAGAGGATAGAGTCCAGTAAGTATTCATCTCCATCACCCACCTATTTTGTTCAGTAGGGTCATTGTATCATCTGAAAATAAATAAACCTCAAACCAAAGTCAGTACCTTTGCACCGATACAGCACATGGATTCCAAAGCTCTCTGATTATCTGCTTTGTGTTGCTCAATCACACAGGCACCCAAGCACTTAGGGTGAAATCCCAGCTCCACTGAAGTCAATGGGAGTTTTGCCTGTGACTTCAGTGGTGCCCAGATTTCACCCTTAGAGTCCTCTTTGTTTCAGGAAAAAAATACAGAACTGACTGCAGACAGTTCCCCTGAGGCACTGAGGATTCCATATTTGTGTGCTGTCAAATTCTCGGGTCTGCATTCAGCCCCATCTCTGATTTTTCGCCATGCAATTTGGGAGTCAACTAAAATGATCATTTTAAGGAGTTCAGAGTCAGTATCTCAAGCTATTCTATTTGTAACAGATCCTTGAGATGATCACACATGATGCAGCTCTCTAAAACCTCCCATTCAAGAATCTCAAAGGGCTTTACAAATATTAAAGTCTGCCTACAGCTGGGAGGTTGGTATTATCATCCTGAATTATCAACAGAAGGAAACTAAGGTAAAGGAACCCTGGGCAAGTCACAGAGGAAATCTGCAGAAGAGGCTGGAATAGAACCCACATCTCTTAACTCAATGAGACTTTAAACAAAAGCCATCCGTTTGGCTCAGTAAATTGCTCTAGACTAGAATTATTAGAATAGGCTCTGATGACATTCCCCTGAACCACTAGAAGGATTGTACCTCTTTCATATGGTTAGAATTTTGAAGTCTCCGATATGTCTGATACAAAACTGACCATTTCACAGTAAGGAAGGCTGAAGAATGACCCCTGGACTGAGAAGGAGGAGAAGAAATAGAGGTGGAATCAAGGAGTAGTGGAAAGTAGTGGAAAGTAATATATAAAGTGAACCTTCATTATGACCTTAGATACCATGATGAGGGTACATTCGAAATATCTAATAGCTCACTGGAGAGCAGATAGCATAAAGAGGAGAAACATGGTCTTGTGTTTTGAACACAGGATTGGGAATCATCAGGATAACTTACTTCTGTTCCTAGCTCTACTCCAGATTCCTTATGACTTCCCCTTTCTGTGCCTCAGTTTCCACATCTGTAAAATGGAGATAATGCTGACATATCTCACTGGGGTATTGCGAGACTTTGTTTGTGAATACTCATAAAACAATTTACAATTCTTGAACAGAAACATGACTATTCAGAGACTGTTGTATCAACTTTTCGTGGCAGGCATATGGACAAGCTATTCACTGTTTTTATTATATGTTTCTGGTTCTGAATAAGTAGTACTTTGCTAATCAGAGCTGGCTAACACTGTCACTGCCTCTAGAAGAACAGGACTGCAGGTTCTGAACTAAAGTCAGACCCGCTGAAGTAATCATAGTGAACTGCAGGAGTCGGTAGCCTAGTACCCTGTCTGGAGGGAGTGGATTGTGGACCCTGCCTTGAGAAAGGTGACAGCTAGGGGCCCAAGGCTTAAGTTGGGTGCTCTCAGTTTAGGCCAGAAAGAGGTCAGAGGTGCAATTTACCTTGGGAACTGAGACAAAAAAATGCAAAGCAGTATTAAAGAGTTGTGTTTCCCTTTCAGTAACAAATAAAAGGGACTTCTCACTTTATTCATGAAGACATATAAAGTATCCTACCATTTTAACTGGCTGGGCTTTTTTTTGCACACACAACATTTTCTTGGTGACTGGCCTAATTAGTCAAGTAATATTTTACAATCTGGAACCAGCTTCATGCTATAGTACCTTTGTGTGGAGAGTCAGCCTTCAGTGATTATCTATTTCAGGAGGTCAGATTCCTGTGACATGATGAATGACTTTTAAGTAACATAATATCTGGTTTCCTACTCCTTCACACACCCATCTCATTGCCAGCTGTCTTCAGTGACCAACTCTGAAGGGATTATTTTCAGTTGAAACAGAGGGTACGTCTACACTGCACGATTATTTCGAATTAGCTTAAACCGATATTACAAAACAGATCTAATAAAATCGGTTTAGCGCGTCCACAGTGGGATCCCGAAATCGATTGTTTGCGTCCATGGTCCAAAGCTACCATCGATTTCAGGAGCGGTGCACTGTGGGTAGCTGTTCCTCAGCTATCCCATAGTTCCCACTTCCGTGTTGAGAGCACAGTGCCTGATGGGGCAGAAAACACTGCCCCGGGTGGTGCTGGGTACAGCCTCACCCCTCCCTTTGTGAAGGCAGCAGACAACCCTTTGGCGCCTTTTTCGCGGAGTGCATTGAGCAAACGCCATAGCACAGCAATTTTTCCTTTTTTTTTTTCACGTGGTGGTGGGGGGAAATAAACTGAGGAGCTGTTCCCTGAACCACGCCAGACACTGTGTTTGAACCTACAGACATTGGGAGCTCAGCCAAGAATGCAAATAATTTTCAGAGACTGCTGTGGACTGTGGGATAGCTGGAGTCCTCAGTACCCCCTCCCTCCCTTCATGAGCGTCCATTTGAGTCTCTGGCTTCCCGTTACGCTTGTCACGCAGCGCTGTGTATCCTGGAGTTTTTTATTCAAACGCTTTGGCATTTCGTGTTCTGTAACGGAGCTGGATACAACAGATTTGTCTCCCCATACAGCGATCAGACCTAGTATCTCCCGTACGGTCTATGCTGGAGCTCTTTTTCGATTTCAAACTGCATCGCCAGCCGTGCTGATCAGAGCTCCACGCTGGACAAGCAGGAAATGTAATTCAAAAGTTCGCGGGGCTTTTCCTGTTTACCTGCCCGCTGCATCCGAGTTCAGATTGCTGTCCAGAGCGGTCAGTGCTGCACTCTGGGATGCCGCCCGGAGGCCAATAACGTCGATTTCCGTCCACATGAACCCTAATCCGAGTTATCACTATCGAATTTAGCGCTACTCCTCTCGTTTGGGAGGAGTTCCGAAATCGATTTAAGGAGCCGTTTAACTCGATATTAATGACGACGTCGTGTGAACGGATACAGCGTTAAATCGGTATATCGGCCATTAAACCGATTTAAAGTCGCAGTGTAGACCTGGCCAGAAAGATGAATTCTTTATCGCATGCTTGGGCTTCTCTTGTTCAAATTTAATTGAATTCTTGCTTGTGTTAAAATGATCATCAATTATTCAACCATGCATTCATTAATTCTAAATATTACAAGCCAAAAGTAGGGCTCCCCTCTTCTGTTAAGGATTTATCCCCATAAATATTTTCTCTTTGCATTTCAACCCTGATTTCTTGCTCTAACGGCAAGTTAGAGCGTGACGCATACAGTATGAGTAGGTACTCAATAAGTTGAGTCACTAAATATATTTTAAAAGGAGAGCAGGCTCCAGTCATATTACGGCATGTTGCGCTACTATAGAAGGTTGCTGGGAACCAGGATTTTAATCTGTTTTGATCCTAAACCTGATTCATCATTTCCTGATGGGGGAGGAACCTTGAGAAAGAGTGTTTGTCTTTTCTTCTTTTCTTTTAAACTTTCTGTTTTAAAATGTGGGCTGGACAGCAGCCTTTTTTATTCTCCATCCAGGGCACCAAGAAGGTTTAATGTATTACTACTTGGAATATCCGATTAATGCCCAGAAATTCACCATTCTCCTCTCCAGAGAAATTCAGTATATTTAAATAATGTTACAGTTGTGACATAAACGAATGGAACCAACAAATGAAGGCTAACATTCTGTCTTCAGCTGACAAAAAGTACCAAGGTTTGAATTAGTGATGGGATTGTGGGGTAACCTTCATTTAGAAATCCTTGCAGGATTCTGTACTATCGTAATTATACATACACCATTTCCCCTCTTGTTGGCATATCCACTTGCAGGTTAAATATCTCTTACAATATGAAATACTAAAAGTGCTAAGACCACATGTCCTACTCATGAGAGCTGACCAGCTTTGTTAAATACATATGAAAAATATTTGTAATACATGGCATGAAACATGACATACAGGGAACAAAATTTGCTTTACGGTCTTGATTCTGATACTTCCTTCTGAAAGCTATCTACTCCCTCTTCCTTCCCTATATAAGATGAAAGCCCACATGGTACTTGCTGTTGGAGTAATGATTTTCTGGATAGTTTAAGTGAGACACACATGGCTTTCTCACTAAAAAGCAAGACAATATTTAAAAAGCATAAAAAGTACCTTTCTAATAGGTAAATGTCCTTTGGCATCTATAAAAGGTTCAAAATAACTTGACAAAGTAAACCAAAAAAAGGCAAAAACAGACCTCTCTCCAGCCACTGATCCCAGACACACTATAAACTTCCTACCATACAGCTGTGGATGTGCAACCTCACTGACATAAAACCCTGGCTGTGTTCTCTCTCTTGAGGACACTGGGGTTGCCTACATGTAAACTAGGATTGAATTTGGCTGCATGTGCCACAGTGAATAGGTCTTTGTAATGCACTTTACAAAAGCAGTTACCAAAAAGAGCAAAATTTTGTCTGAACAAAAAATGCCTGATAGCTATAAAATTCAGGTTAGGAGATGATGAGATAAGAAATAATATGGATCTACTTTTTGCAAAGCAAAAGCTGGAGGATTCCATTGGCTCAAGAATTGGCAACTGCATACAGCTTTGCATCTCTAGGTCAACATTAGAATCCAGCTGTTTTTGTAGGATTTTTAAAAAATAAGTCAGTCATCTTCTGTTTGCCAGAAACTGTGAATGAGCGACAGGGGATGGATCACTGGATGGTTACCAGTTCTGTTCATTCCCTCTGAAGCACCTGGCATTGGCCACTGTTGGAAAACAGGATACTGGGGTAGATGGACCTTTGATCTGATCCAGTCTGGTCATTCGTATGTATTTGTCCAGTGGTTTCTGAACAAGAGTTCACTTTTCAGCTGGCAGTCCTCACAGAAGGGCCGAGGACTGAAGGAGGTTGAAGTCTCATCCTGCCCTAAAGTAAATTTGGGCACACAGGCAGGGAGCAACGAGGGGGAAGTTTGTTTTGCCACTGCCTTGCCTGTTGTTGTTCTGTGTTTAGTTTTGATGGCTGTCAATGCAACACCTTTCCTCAGCATTAATGTTTCTTACTAAAAAGTGATAGTAGTGACCCAAGAACAATAGAACAGCATTGTACAACAGCCTTCCCATTTTGCCTCAGTTACATTTATGTTTTCTCACTGTCCGAATGTCTTGATTAGTTAAATCAAAATCCTGGATGTGCTTCATTTGTAAACCCAACGCTTTCTGCTGTCAGTTGAAGAGGATGCCTCAAAAATTCGGAAATGTGAGAGAATCTGATCCTGATAAGATAAGGCAAAGCTGAAATCCTATCCTTCACTAAAGGCCCTAGAGCAGCATTACAGATCATTCTGAAAGTAATACTATGATTACACAAGATCAAATATTTTAAGAGGTCAAAACACTTCATTTATCATGGTAACTGGAACTAAGGAAAGAACACATGATCTACTCATCATATCTAGGGCCAGAACAGTAAATTTGACAGCGTTGCACAGGGGAAGTGTCATCAATATACATTACTATTTGATGTTGCTCTGTACTGGCACTGACTAATACTGAGTACTTTAACCTTTAGAAGTCCATCGAAAGGTGCTTTTTAAAAATCTAGATATTAGAAATGGGATTGTGATAACCACATAGAGGCTACACTGTAAAAAGTCATGATGGAGGCATGTAATGGGTCCACTTCCTGTTTTTTTAAAGTCTTTCATTCATGTTCACAAGTGGTAAAGCAGAGATTGTGGTTGAATGATGGTGCAGTGAATTCAACATGGGAATGGAGAAATGCCCCTTATGTCCCCAATTTGGCATGCTGCCCTGGGATATTCTAGGAGTCTAGATTCTTGTGTTCTGTTTCCAACTCAGCAGATGATTCACTATCTGATCTTCAGCAATTCACTGAATCTCTCTGTCCCTCTGTTTTACTATGTAAAATGAAATTAATTCTACCCTTCAGTTGCCTCCCCTATTGCCAGTGTTTAGAGCAGCTTTTGTGAGCTTTGACGGAAGACAAGTCTTGACCACTGAATCTCCACAACAAGGGACCTTTAACAGCAAAAGGCATGAAACTTCAGCAAAATAATTCCAACAACAGATCCTTTAGAAAAGCACCCAGTCTTGATTTAAAAATTGCCTGTGATGGAGAATCCACCGCAACCCTTGTGAACTGTTCCAATGGTTAATTGCCCTCACTGTTAAATATTTGTGCCTTATTTCCATCCTGAATTTGTCTAGCTTCAATTTCCAGCCATTGGATCATGTTATAGCTTTCTCTGCTAGATAGAAGAGCCCATTATTAAATATTGTTCCCCATGTAGGTACATATACATTGTAATCAATCAACCCGTAACCTTCCTTTTATTAAGCTAAATAGATTCAGCTCTTTGAGACTATCACTATAAGGAAGGCTAATTAATCCTTTCATCATTCTTGTGGCTCTTCTCTGAACCCTCTCCAATTTAGCAACATCCTTCTTGAATTGTGGATACCAGAACTGAACACAGTGTTCCAGAAGTGGTCACACCTGGGCCAAATACAGAGGTAAAATAATCACTCTATTCCTTATCAAGATTTCCCTGTTTGTTTCCAAGGATGGCATCAGCCCTTTTGGCCATTGCATCGCATTGGAAGCTCATGTTCAGCTGATTATCCATTATCAGAGTAACTGCTTTCCAGGACTGAGTCCCCCAACCTGTAAGTATTGCCTATATTCTATGTTCCCAGCTGTGTACATTAATATTTAGCTGTATTCAAACACACATTGTTTGCTTGCATCCAGTTTACCTAGCAATCTAGATCAAAATGTCATGCAGAGTAATACCAAGTCAAATGCCTTACAGAAGTCTAAGTATATTATGTCAACACTATGACCTTTATCAACCAGATTTGTAATATCGTCATAAAAAGATATCAAAATAGTGTGACAGGAGCTATTTTCCATATGACCATGTCGATTGGCATTAATTTATATCACCCTCCTTTCATTCTTTATTACTGAGTTCCATATCAGCTACTTCATTATCTTACTTTGGATTGATGAGGCTCAAAGGCCTGTAATTACCCATTTGCCCTTTTAAAATATTGGTTCAACATTAGCTTTCTTCCAATCTTCCAGTGTTCCAAGACTTATTGAAAATCAACATTAATGGTCCAGCCAGCCCTTCGGCCAGCTCTTTTAAAACTCTTGGATGCAAGTTATCTGGCCTGCTGATTTAAAAATGTCCAATCTTAGGGTATGTCTACACTACCCGCTGGATCAGCGGGCGGCGATCGATCCAACAGGGGTGGATTTATTGCTTCTAGACGTGATAAATCGATCTCCGAGGGCTCTCCTGTCGACTCCTGTACTCCACCACCGCAAGAGGCACAGGCGGAGTCGATGGGGGAGTGAGTCACCATGGTAAGTCGATCTAAGTACATCGAATTCAGCTACGTTATTCATGTAGCTGAAGTTGCGTAACTTAGATTGATTCCCCTTTTCCCCTCCACTGCCACTGCAGACCAGTCCTTAGAAACTGTTGTTTAATATCCTCCAGAGAGCCTAGTGGAATGAAAGAAGTGTTACCATCATATGAGAATATTATACCTTCTGGTTTTTTCTCCAAATACAGAAAAGAAATATTTATTGAACAGTTCTGCCTTTTCTGAATTATTACTGATAATTCTACCATTTCTATTTAGTAACGGGCTAATACTATTGTCAGGATTTTCTTTTTCTAATATACTTTAAAAACTTCTTATTGTCCATACTTTTCTCCTTGTATCCTTTGACTTCCCTCATCATTTTTCTTGAATATAAATCAGAAGTTAGAAATTTATTACTATCAACTCCTCCTTTCTTCTATTTGTTAGAGAGAGAGAAACAGAGACAGCTGCCTTCACTGCCATGCTAAACCAGGTCAGTTTTTATGGCCTTCTTCCCTGATGTTGGATTGTGGCTTTTGGGGCATTTACCAAAACATTCTTAAACAATTCCCAATTATCATTCACATTTTTCTGACTAAATTCTTCCTCCCAGGTAATTTGGCTCATAAATGTTTTCAGCCTTGTGAAATTGGCCCTTTTAAAGCACCATATATATATGTGTGTTTATTCAGTAAGCACATTATAAATGTGATCAAGTCATGATCACTTGTACCTAAGATACCATTAATTTTTAGTTCTGTGATCAGTTCCTATTTATATGTCAAGACAAGGTCTAATACAGAATTCCCACATGTTGGTGACAACATTTTTTGAGCTAGGAAACTGTCATCTACATTATTTAGAAATTTCAAGGATACTTTAGCACTGGGAGTGTTAGGCCTCCAGCACATGTAACTCACATTTCAGTGTATCACTTAAACCTGTAGATTTTCTTTAGTGGCTAGCTAGCTATATACAAAGTAAATCTGTGCTCTGTGAGCAGTGTAAATATTGAAAAACTGAAACACTGAAAACCTGATTTCAGAGAGAACTATTAGATTCATCTGCAGTGTGCTGTTTTGAATAAAAAAAATCTATGAATTTCTATAACATATGACCGTAACAACTTCCTTACGTACAAGAAACTCTATTAGTAACTGTGCTTTTTTGCCACTGCAATAAAAATACATTGGTTGGAATAAATTAAACTATCATCCCTCCTTTCTTATCTCTACAGGACTGGCCTTAAAAACAGAATAAAAATTAAATTAAAAAACCCAATTAAAATGCCAAATGGATTCTAACAATTTAAAATGATAGTCATTCACAACAAGAGGAGTGAAGGTATAGCAGTTCTTTAGAGGCCTTAATCTGTGATGTCACCTTTGTTCCCAAAAAGCACTGCAGGGAAAAAAAGCTAGAGATTATATCCAGTATAATACAGAACAAAGGACTCATTCAGACATTAATCTATGCTGTGAGTCTAACATACTTAAGAAGAAACATATTAGAGGCAGCTAAGAGAGGGCATGATGGAGATTTGGTCTGTAATGGATGCCTATACACAGGCTAAAGAAACCAGTTAGAAAGATATATGGAGTGTATAAATATTATGTACCCCTGTTCTTTTTCTTCAACATTTTAACCTACAGTTTTGATGACAAATCCTTTGTATGATGAAAGTGTCACTTAAACATAACAGATAGAAGGAGCTACAACTTGTGATATAAATATTTGACACAATATAAGTTGTGTGATATTTTAAGAGGGCTACAATTTCTTTTCTCCTGAGCCAAACGGAAAAACATTGCTTTAGGTTTTAATATTCCTGGACTCACACTTAGTTTTGAGAAATGTCTTGTTTAATTTAGTTTGTCACATCCCAAAACAAAAGATACAATGTTTAACTTCTTTTTTCCCCCCTTCAAAACATTTGATCTGGGGACAAAAGCAGGTAGAGGTAACAAGACTTCTACCCAATAATAAGAAAAACTGCCAGAAAACCATTTTTTTTCTTTGAGTTCTATGTTGTGTTGAGTCTTCTTACTTCTTTTTAAGTAAAAAGGCCTGACTATGTAAAGTTTACTCCCATTATTATACCTTCTGCAAGTTGTCTCCTTGACCTCACTAGGATTACCTGCATGAGTAAAGTACACTAAGATGAGTAAAGACTTCAGAATGAGCATCACAATATGTCCAGTGTTCATCAGCTGCATGCTGCAAATAAAAGGCATGGAGCCTGCATTTGCAAACCCCTTGCATGACTAAGGACTACTAGAGTGAGTAAGGGTTGCAGGACTGGGCTTATCGGGCTGCACTGGTATGCATTTCTCAACAGCATCTGCATGAGACGATGGCTTGATTCCTTCTCTGTACCTTCGCATGATTATAAGCAAACCAGTACTTGTTAATCACAGACCCTCTGGCTTCCTCATGGAAAGTATCAAGGATTCACTAAATGACAAGGTCACTTTTGGAGATCAGGAGCAGGGTTATTGCCCTTCTGGTAAGTCTGGCAACATTCTCTATCGAGAGACACCATTTTCATTTTAAAACTCTGTATATGAGTAGGAGTTTTGGGAAGTTCTTTATTCTCATCTTGCCCCATAGCCCTACTCCCTTCCAGGAGTTTCTTATACTTGTATGTCTGGAAATAGAAAATCTGTTGAATAAAGTCTAAACCTGCCAATATGTTAATGAAGTTAATGAATGGGGTTAATGAATCTATCTTCGTATAAGTGGCAGGGCTGTAGCTGTAAGAGTAGACAGTGTTCTGCATCATTCACTTGGAGAGTAAAGGAAAGTGAGACAAGAGAGTTGGTGCTTGGACTAAGGAGACAGATGATGATTGAGGCCCCTTCTTTTTGCCCAGTTAAGTACTGTTTTTGTTCAAATAAAAAAACTTCTGTTTGTTTCCTCCTATATACTGAGGTCAATTCAAAGATCAAATTACTCTGCAAATATATTAGCAAAGACATGTCTACAATGCTTACTGTCAAGGAAAAATAACGTGGAGATGAATTTTCATATTTTTTGAGGATTACTGTGCAACAACTGCACTCCACCTCAGTAAACTCCCTCTCTACACAAGATTAAAAAGAAGAAAATAAGGGAAACTGACTAGCAAAATGTTCTATTTGATTATATTGGCAACAATCACAGTCATTAAAAAAAGTTAACTACCTACAATGTGTATGTTTGAAACTCTTGTATTATTTTTAAAACATTCATAGTATATGACTGCTTGTTCCCAGGGACTGACAGAGGCACAATTACGTGAGGGTGGTCAGAATTGCACTCTTCCATGACAAGACCTTTCTATTCCCTGGGGATGATTCTGCTGAAGACTGTTCCTCTGTTGTGAACGGCCTGAAGTATATTATCTCTCTGGGAAAAGAAAGTGACTAGAATCACCATCCTGTCCCTCAGCATTCTCCTCACCCCTCATTTCACTGAAGATTTCCAACTTCTGCAACACGAAGGGCCAAGAGATTTCAGATATATGTTCTGATGGGCAGCTGAAGACTTCAGATGCTCACTTCTGCCCATCATCACTCTGGGACACCATAGATCTTCTTTTCCACTGGCACTAACAATGCTAAATCTCAGAGGTACGATGTCTACTCGAATCGGGTATACTCCAAAAGCTATATCCCTCCCCATAGTTACTGTCTTTGTTTTATAGACTAGCATTCCTTGTCATCTGGAAAAAATCATTAGAATTGCCCCATTAAACTTGGGTGGTTCCATAACTTATAATACACAGTATATAAACATAGTATTTGATAAACAAGATCCCACTATTGACAATTAGTCTGATATTGTGCCTCCAGCAGTGGCCAGTACCTGATACTTCAGAGAAGGTAAGCTCCACCCCATTTATACTGCATCTGGCCAATTTGTGCAGTATTCCATAGAGGAGAGAAATAATGGCTTCCTGACTCTTATGGTGATAATATTATGCCCTGGAGCATGAGGTTTGTTTATCCAGATATTAACTTCTACAAATGATATTTTATTGAACACAAAATTATCCAGTTCTCTTTCAAATCAAGATGGAGTATTTGACACTTAATATAGTTTCAGACAGAAATCAATTAAGTTTGATGTAATGAAAGATATTTTTTTCTAAAACATCTTGTTTAGTTCTAAGAATATGATGCATATTGGTGGAGAGATGGACAAACCATTAAGGAAATCTTTCCTTCAATAGCATAATTTGCTTTCAGAAATGTTTGGAAATGTTTCAGCACTTTATGTGTGTTTATCTTTAAATCAATTCCATTTCTATTTTAAAACATCCATCCTCCCAGGTTCGTACATTCATTAGTACACACAAATTACTTAGAACTTTATATAAGCAAGGCATGTATGAAATTATTCCCTTATAATGAGATGGCAAATTCCTGAGTTTCAAATCTCAACAGGTACCTGTATTTAATTAATAGGTGCAACAGATGTTCACAAGTCTCAAATTACATATAGGCATATTTCATTTAGATACAGTCAGGTTTCATACAGCTCACAGCAATAAAGCCAACTGGACAAAAAAACTGATGTTTTATAAAACTTAAAATACAACTTTACTCTGACTGTCATACCAATGTATATGAGCTATCTGCATTAAACTGTGTCTAATTTAACTCTAAAACTATAGGGACCAATTAAAAATAATGAGGCCTGTCTCCAACTGTCAGGCACAATTAGAGGTAATGAGGACTGATAGCTCTTGGAATAGATTCATTTTTGTCTGATAGATGAATTGGGGCAGGAGTCCTGGCAGGGGTCACTGGAATAGACCTGGCAACAAAACATGGGTCATTCAAGCTTAAGGAGTCTTTAGGAACCTAGTTATTAAATAAGGAAGTAAATCAAATCCAAAAGCACATGAATAACCCTAACAGATTCTCTTTCTATTATGTATTATTATATTATCATTCATCTACCTATTCAGCCTGCACCTTAAACCAACCAAATATTTCATGCCTAAAAGATGAAACGTATTTACTATGATGACTGAAAACCTTAGAGGAAAAATAAGGGTGCCCAACTTCATCCCAGTACTTGCTTTGAAGAGTTTAGGAAGATCAGGAATTTTCTTATCTAATGTTTAATAGATATAATTTTGATAAGATGATTTACATTGGATTTCACACAAAGAAGTATTAAAAGCCTTGAAGGGTAATTTGGATACATGAAAGAAATCTGGCTGTTTTGGGTAGCAGTAAAAGATGGTTACTACACTATTTTCTTTTGAGTCAAAAAATAGGAAAGATTTACTTGTCATTATTTGCTCAGCATTTTCTAAATATGCTATTGGAAGAGCTGACAAATGGAGAAACTTGACTGAGACAACTCAAGCTATGGGATGGGATGGTGAGTGACTACTCTAAACTTTTAGGTATTAGAAAGTAGCTGTCATTTTAAATGAGTAATTAATCCTTAACTGAGCAGGAGATGTAGAGTATTGCTGCCTGTTTATTAGGCTAGAATGACAGTCACTGTCTATTCACACCACTTTTACCCTGGCTGAAATTTTTAACCTCTCAGAGACAAAGTTTTCTGGTGCATCTATTGTCAAGGATGATGACTCTGAAGTTTGTGTTGGCAATCCTGACACATTGTTTGTGTCTCTGCCAAAACATTTTTTAATCTAATGATATCTTTCTCAATGTCTAATGATGCCCCTGACATATGCTCCTGATTGCATTCCATCCTGCATTCCCCTCCCCCTCGTGCATATTAACCTACAAAGTCAATCTTTGCCTTTTAAATCTATTCTGTGTCTTCTGACAGAAAAAAAAGTAGTCAACGAGCATCTGTGCTTACCCATGATTGGACTTTTTTCTCTTTGGGGTGAAAAAAATGGATAGTGAGCAAATTTCTCTTTAGGATTTGTAATCTTACCCAGTGTTCTACCCACCCACCTCCCTGTAAACCGCACAAAAGGAATTCCTTATGTCTATGTTTGAAAAGTACAAACACATAATTGCTAAAATGACAACATAGTGGTTATTAGCACTACAACAGGCTTTTGCCAATCCGCTGCAATGACATCTGGGAGATACCAGTTTTGTTCCTGACTCTGAACTCTTATCATCGGGGAGGAATGTGCTGTGGAGGCAGCATACTCAGGCCATCGGTAAAAAAATATTTGATATTACTCAAATAACCATCCACTCAATTGCCTCTATGGATCGGCGGGTACACAGATGGGAATAAACAGAGACTGCAAGCTCTTTGGAGTAGGGACCATGTCCTTCTATGTGTTTATGTAGCACCTAGTACAATGGGGCACTGATCCTGATTAGAACCTCTGGCAACTATCACAACAGAAATAAACACATACACAATAATGAATTGGAAAGTTCCCTTTAACTGGGAGCCCACATGACTGAGGTGGCATGGCAAGCCAAGGGGGAAATGGAAGGCATTTAGGGACCTGAAAAGACTGGTGAGGATTCTGTTATACCCAAATTAACATGATTGCCTGTATTCAAAAAGCTCACACCTATTAGAGTTCAACCAATGCCAGCTGTATAAATCTGTGGGAAGGTGAGGATTTGTGTGTGTACAATTCCATAGAGATCCCTCAGTCTGTAATTTTCTAATTTTTTCATAACCAGGACTTTACATTTTTATTAAATCTGTGACTAATCTAGAAATGTTATCAACTGCGCACATTAGTTTGAATAATCAACACGTTTCACTAGACTTATCTCCACTTGCACATCACTGCTATGGTTAACACCAACGGGCAGTATTCTATAAATTATTTACACCAATCTTTTTTGATTTCATCCCTTGCGTGTCAGAGGTAACATGATGCTTCAAAAGAACAAATTTAAGTGTCATGTAATGGTTTAACAAATAATGAAACTCATGTCATTTTGTCAGATTCTTAAAAGGAATTTGCACTTGAGGTACTAAGATTTGGAGCACGTGGTTTAGCTAAATACAGATGAACACTATGCACGGAGTTACAAATGTTCATATTAAAAAGGTACTATTTAATTACCATATAAGCAACATCTCTGAGCTCAACTATAGTTAAGCATCCATCAGCATTTCAAAAATAGAGCCTATTTTTCTAGGATGTTATAATTTTGCTATCCACAACTGGGCCAGATTGAAATTAAGTATATAGCAGCTTTGCCTTTGAGGAAATTTAATTTTTCTCCTTTGTGGGAACAGCAGAACATATTATTTTGCATCGCTATGGCTTCTCTCCTTAGAGGATCTCAAGTGCTTTACAAAAACTAATGAATTAAGCTTTAAAGCAACGTTGAGAGACAGATCCCTATTTTACAGATGAGAAAACCTAGGCAGAGATGATCATATCATACTATTAAGTATTTGAGCAGAACACCCCATTAGTTTCAGTGGCGACTTCTGCTTAAAAATTGATTACACCATGTGGCTAAGAGAGATTGAGTGTTAAATTTTCAACTGTGCCACTAATTTTGGCTGTTTCCATTTTTGGATGCCCAACTTGGGACAGCTAGAGCCTGATTTTCAGAGGCGCTGAGAACATGCCACTACCAGTGGCTTCTGCAAACTAGACCTGAAGGTATGTCAAGTTGGACATTCATTATTAAGGCACACAAAATTAGTTGACACTTTGGACAACTAGGTCCCCTGGGACTTGTGGAAGGTCACACAGAGAGGTCAACGGTAAAGCTAGAAATAGAACCATATCGCCTAACTATTAATGCTGTGTTTAACTGCAAGACTAATTCTTCCTCATACTATATTAAATTATTCACAGTCACTAAATTCATATATATGTATTAGTTTCTTCTTTTCTCTCTGCTTTTTACTGAACAACTCATTTCTTCTTCCCTAAATTGTCCCACCTAGTACTTAGATGACACTTCTAACTGGACAAGTAGCAGTGACTTCCGTCAGAACTCATGACAGTGCAGTTACAAGGAATGGGCAACAGGGGATGTTGCAAGATCAGTGCAGCCAGCACAGTCAACTGTGAACTGTAGCCATCTAGCCCATGGCCTTGAACCTGAATGTAGCCCAAATTGCCTGAACACCCATCTCCCACACAGAAGAACACATAGTTCTTGCTCAGAATCTTTGATGGTCTTGTTCCCGCTACTTCCCCAGTACAGCCCTATCTCATACACATTCTTAAAAAAAATGAAGTTATAATCCCTGGTGTCAATCCCCAATACATAGGGAAAACTATGAGGAAAATCATTGGGACCAGGTTTCTTTTTTCATAGTATCTTTGGAAATAAAAATCATGGATCCTCACACCTCGTCTTAGAAAATATTCTGTAAGTCTTGTGGCATTTATGGTAAATGCTGGATTTTCATTTGGTACTTTATATTCTCAGTTATTGATTTTGGGATAGTTTTCTGATCAGAATCTATAACTGACAAATGCGCATCCAAAACTCAAAATATTTGGCAATGTTGAGAATAAAGATGAAACCATCATAAATATATGCTGAAATAACTTTAAACTCCATTTTCACGCCCTCAAAACTTTCTTAGAAACTTTCTTCATGACTGAAATTTTGCTGCATGAAAAATAAACTCTCCAGTTCCAAGACTTCCCTAGCAGCTGATATCTTTATCTGTACTTTTAAAAAAGCAAGGAATCCTCTTCTAAGTTGAAATATATGTTATTAGTGGTTCTCATACTGTATACTTGACTTTAAGATTATCCTAGTGAATTAAACTAAATTATTCATTGTGAGCATTCCTAGAGTAGGGCACTTCCAGTAAAAACATGGTATTACACCTTCTCTAAGTCTCTCTTGAAATTATCTTTAAGATAACATTTCAAATACAGATCTGATGCTATGACTATATAAGGATGTGCAAGAACAATTTGTGCATTAGGAAGAAACCTGCCAAATTTGTCAATGCACATTCACACCAAAAGTTACACAGCAATCTATGAAGCAACAGCTGAAAAGGAAGTTTGTTTGCCTGAAGTAGAATCTTGCTGTTGCGAGTGTCTTTACATACAGAAACATGCATATTTGTACTACAAGAGCCTTTGTTCACTTATTATAAATTTAACATTTTAT
The DNA here is from genome assembly GCF_003597395.2 of Chelonoidis abingdonii. NCBI lineage: Eukaryota > Metazoa > Chordata > Testudines > Testudinidae > Chelonoidis > Chelonoidis abingdonii. Next base: position 4,070,296 of record NC_133790.1, read on the forward strand.
GTTTAAGATTTGTCAACAATTCTAGTAATAAGTAACTATAGTCAGAGCTTCTAACTGAGCAGTAAAAACTTTGCTGCAAGAAGAAATTTGGTATAACATCTCAGTCCTCAAGTGATTTTTCTTTTAACACGTCTAAAATGTTAGATATGGCCATTTCTCCTTCTGTAGCTGTATAACTTAAAAATGGCTTCAGTTTATAAAATTCCATGTGAGAAGTGATTAAGCACAATGTTTTGGACAGGAATATTAAAATGATAATATTTATCCATTTAAAAACAGCTATTAAAACTGTCAATGCCATGTTAACATTATTTTAAAGCTTATTAATATGCATACTAAATAGAACACTATACAATATACCAAAGCAGCTTAGACCAAGTCATTCCAATCTACTGTTAATAAAATATCAATAAAAGGTATAGATATGTATTCAAAGTCAGGGAGTATCAGCTCTGTAACAACAGTTCCAACAAATGCCTAACCAAATATTTCTGTTTAATTGGCATTAACCTCCAGATTTGCAAAGGGTTGTACTGGATTTAATGGACTGTTCCAATTAAAATCATCTAGAGTCGTACAGCTAACACCCTGGTCAACACTTTGAAAATTAAGTGGTAAGGGTCTGACAAAATGACAAAAGCCAGGAAAATTAAATGCAATGCTGACACTCCATCTTCTCACACCATTGAACCATTTAATGCCTCACATCATCGTTTGGCATGGTGCCATAAAGATATATGTCTTAAGTTGGAATTACCTGACATTTGTAAGTTTATACGGTAGTTAGATCCTTAACTGAAGAATAAGTGATTTTTTAAATAAATAAGTAGAAAAGGCATTGAAATAATCTATATAGTCAGCACCCAATCAGCACTGCTGGTGATATGTCAAACATCCATTTACCAAGTTCAGCCTTTTAAAATCTTACCCCCATAATATTCTGGTGCAGAGTAAAAGAGAAACCTACTTGTCATTCATTCAGCTGGGACAATATCCACTTCTTACTAAGTTGCTACACTCCTGTTTACATACCACTCAATGCAAAGCCAAAACCAAAGGCCAACTGTTGGTTTTCTGTTTTCATTTACACCAGGGGTAGGCAACCTATGGCACGCATGCATACAAACTGATTTTCAGTGGCACTCACACTGCCCGGGTCCTGGTCACCGGTCTGGGGCGGGGATCTGCATTTTAATTTAATTTTAAATGAAGCTTCTTAATCATTTTAAAAACCTTATTTACTTTACATACTACAATAGTTTAGTTGTATATTATAGTCTTATAGAAAGAGACCTAAAAACATTAAAATGTACGACTGGCATGCCAAACCTTAAATCAGAGTGAATAAATGAAGACTCAGCACCCCACTTCTGAAAGGTTGCCGACTGATTTACACTTTTCTAATCCTTTGGAAAACATGACATCACTTATGGCCTGACCCTGCCTTCCTTTTCCAAAGCTCCTCCTACTATCTTAAATGGCAGGACTTGGCCCTCAGTGTCCTTTCAATTCCACTATAAAATCTGGTCACTTGTGTAACCTCTGTAGCTGGACAGTATAATCTTTCCTCAAGGCCTCAGAATGGATAAACCTGATTTTTACCAGCAGGTGTATCTTCTGAATCAATTTCTACTGCTCCCACAGAAAGCCCTTAATTTGGAATTAAATGTTAGATGTGGCTGTCACTTAAATCTCGGGACTGTGGCCACTAGAATAATCAAACATTTTCAACCTTTATTTTATACTGGCATTTGAAGAGTTTTGAAAATACAAAGAAGCTCAGCAGGCAGCCTGTGAATTCCCCTTACCCTCTCTAAAAAAAAAAAATGTTATGGGAGGGAAGGAACCAGCCACATTATATATCTTAAAGCTATGGGAGTTTCTCTTTTTCCTGTTGACTGGTTCCAGTTGTGAAAAGCTATGTTTGTGCACACCAGACCAGCAGGCCAGCACCCATCATTCAGTTGGTCACCTGGGTACTGTAGCAGAAACTGTCAAACAATTGGTTTATTCTCTTGTGATAGTAACCCAGGAAACAAATCTATGATGACACTGTTACATGCATTTGTGAACTTGGTAACCTTGTAGGTCACTGGACAAATCTCTAAACAGAACTGTTGACAGTTCTTTGCAGGGTTCCCCACAGGAAACAGAAGGTTAATTGACGATTCCCTCAAACCATGAAATGCTTTTGAAAATGTTTGTTTTAAGTCTCGTAGCCTAAACTCTGATGAAACAGCATGTCTGTACTATGGTGTCTTCTAATTACTGAAATTAAAGATTTTGGTCAGGGAATGTGAAGAAATGGTTTATTTATATTTCCTTGTCTTGTAAACCTGACGCAAAAGTCACCTAAATGTGGCAATGTTTATCACACAAATGTTGAGGTAGCAGAGAACCTGCCAGAGTAAGCTATCCATGAGTAACAGCAACTACATCTCAATAGTGCTAATTTGATTAAAGCTGGTTGAAGAGAAGGGATTTTAGTCTTAAATCCTTAGGCAAACACACACATGCTCAACTTTACTCATGTGAGCAGTCCCATTGATTTAACAGAAACACGGGAATTGCCTCAGCAACAATTTCAATATGACTACTTACATGAGTAAATTTAACCTCTGTGCAAGTATTTTCAGAATTAGGGCCAGAGATTCCAGAAAACATCCCATGTTAGCTTTCATTTTCTTTAACTGTTCTTCTCGAGCATGTGGCAGGAAAAACAGATTTGCTTTTATAAAGTCTGATACACATTTGGAGGCAGTTTTATACTTACTTCATTTTCATTGTAGCTGGAAAAAGAAATGGAAACCAAATGTTATATCCCAGATTGTGATATTTTTGCCCACTGTCCTTTAAAAATGTATTGGATTGCTTAATAGGTGATTATGGACTGATGGATTCTTGCTATTGTCAGATCTTATTAAGTGCTCTCTAAAAACTGCTCCAGCTGAATGTAGTATACTAAAGCATACTTTATGCTAAAAATAGTTTTTGATGCTGCTTCTCCTAAATCATCATATTGTATTTGGGTTTCACAAATCTATTGTATTTCAGCCTAGCAAGCCAAGGTTTCAGATTTTTTTTAAGTAATTTTGTTTGGCTGAGATACTGTGTGTCATTTTATAGGAAGAAAGTACTGCTATACCAGAAACTGCACAAAAATGTTATATTTGTTATTAATGAGCTAATAATTTTCCTCCAAAAAAGTATAATCCATTCACAATATTTATAGCTGTGGGTGATACACCTAATGCTAAACAAATACAGGATAACAGTTTAAATTAGCCTGGCACTAGAGGGGCTTGAGCTAAACTCTGGACCAAACAGACTTAAGCTTTGCAAAGTTTGGATCTGAAGCTAAACTTTGCCATTTGGCTCTAAGAACAGCCCTTGTCTTGGACACTGGATTTCTGACTAATGAAGAGCAGTTTTAGTGAGACTTTAAAGTGAGAAATGACAAATCATAATCTTGTATCAATTTGTGTCTGTATCAATATGATTCAGTTAGTAGCTTAATTTCACTCCATCCACTCTGAAAAATCTAGACATTATAGCAACTTTCTCCGCAAAAGCTGCAGCTCTCCTTGAAGCTATAGTCAGTGCCCTCCAGCTGGCCAACGTTGTGTAAAGCAACTAACTTACTACTTCAGAGGCTAATGACCTGATCCAGCTCCCACTGAAGCAAAAAGAAACAACCAAAAACTCTAAGTGAGCATCTTCTAGGTCAATCTAGAATCAAAGATCCCAAACACTGACCCTAATGTGCTATGTTTCCACTAGATCTCCAAGCATATGTTGATTTGAAATTCAGATATGGAACGAAACTCCAAAATGGAGAACAAAAGAAAAATATTAGTGCAAGAAGCAATACTTTTGACACCAACATAAAATTTCAGCTGTACACTAAGCAGTAACTAGCGACATGACAACCCACACTCTGAAGGTCACTTGCTACTTTTAAAAACATTTCTTTGAAAAACAGGTATGAGCCTACCAGTGTAAACTCCTAATATAGACAAAAATCATATATGTCCACCACGATTTGCTCCAATATAACTGCACAAGAGGACACTTAACTGTACCAGTGTAAATCATGTCTATGGTAGGGACTTGTACTGGTAAAACAACATCAGTGGTTGAACTCCCAATATAGACAAGGCCCCAGTGTTCCAGCCACTGGAAGGCTGTGGATCAGATTTCTGCACTTATTGCATCCATAGGAAATACGGCAGAATGCAGAAACTTGTTTTAACTTGTTCTGTGGGTTCCTTCTATAAGGAGATCAAAGGGAGAGGCACTTAAATCTTAGCAATTTTATTGACATTTGCAAAGCACTATGCTTGGCACAACAGAGTTTAACATCTCACCATACATAAGCCTTATCCAAAAGGTAGGCTAAAATGACTCTAGGAAGCAAAACAGGAGCAGAGAAACTGGGTAGAAGGACCTGTCACTGTCTGAATCCATCCCAGATTAGTTATGACTTAAGTCATGGCTATTCAATGTTCTATGTGACATAAGTTGGTGATCTTGTCGCCAAAATCAGCATTATAATTACCATCCTTCTTGACAGTCTCAGTCCACAAGCTAAGGACTGAATAGGTATGGTGATCTAACTCATCGTTCACCACCTGAAGCCAAATTAAGGCTCTGGCAAGGGGCAACATAGATTGAAGCTTGCCTCCATGTTACACCTGTTCCGTGGATAAGTAAAGACTTTAGTCTCCAATACTGTCAGTATAGCATCTTTCACTAACACTAGACTCACTTAAGAAAAGGAGAGGATGGGAGAAAAAAGAAGGGATAGAGAGGATTCAGACAGTGCTTACTTTGTGCCAGGGCTTGCCAGGGCTGAGCCCCAACACCTCTAGGCTTGGCAGTTCATAGCCCCGGCACCTCTGGGCTTGCTGCGTCAGTTATGAATGTTAAAAAATTGCTTGAGGGCTGGCACTTCTTTCGTTACAAATTAAGCCAGGTTTCAGAGAAGTCTGTCCTTAGGAATGACTCCAGAGTCACTGTAAAGGAACAAATAGGAGAATGACTAGACAGGTACAGGCTGGACAAAGACAATCAACACAGATTCACAAAGAAGAGATCATGCCTAACAAATCTAATTATCTTTGTCAAGGAAGTGACAATGGGGGCTGATGGGATGAAGTGGCAGACGAAGTCTACCTATACATCTTGAAGAATTTTTATACTGTAATGTAGAAGAATAACTATTGAATAAGGGTATCAAGGAAAGTGCTGATATCAAAGCTTTCAAACTGGAAAGAATTAGCTCAATAAGGAAAGGCTGAGAGTAGTGGTCAATGACTATGTAGGACACAAAAGGATTAGGCCCCAACTTGTTCACACTGAACATATCAGACAATCCTATAAAGTACCTCCTCAGTAGCAGAACTGTCATTTGACTTGGTATATGTGATTACGTTGCCTCAAAAAATATACATTTGAACATCAAATAAGAGGAAGTTCCTGGAGGCATTTCCGGTTGTTAACAAGAGACAGCTGGTGACTGGGAAACCTGTAAAGACCATTTGGACTGTCAATAAATGGAAATCACCACCTACAAGTATCTTGTGTGAAGGCAATGCTATAGCAAACAACAGCACTGAGGCCAACATGAACTCTAAACGAAGGGATCCAGCTGAGTTTATGACAAAAGTTACACATTTGGCCTAAGCTGTAAACTGGCAGACAGAGGGGAATAATTCTTAATGGTCAGGAAAAGGTGGAAAAGTATCTTCTTTGTTATAAATGATCTTGTTTTACTTTTGTTCTGCATGAAGGGGGGAAAACCCTCTATTGTGTGGGCATGAACACTGTTAAGAGCATGCATTATAGTCATTTATGTCATACTCACAATCAGTCTGTGGAGACTGGGTTAAAACTATCATGAACCTGAGTCTGGAAAAGCCAACTAATAGGCTGTAGGAAGATATAAGTCACAACCATGCATTCTTCCCTGTAACTTGGACTGGATGGAGGGAAACTGTACCCTACCTAACAGCAACACCATAACCAGGAATGTCAATTGTGTAATTATGTAAGCAGTCACAACTGCAGAATTACACTGAAATTCACAAATGTTAGCAAAATAAAATTAAAGCACAAATGCTCATGCTTAAGTAGCACTAAGGATTTCACTGAAATTCACAAATGTTAGCAAATTCAAGTTCAAACTAACATGCTGTTTCTTAGTACACCCTTTCATGCCTAGATGTTATAGGGGGTGTCTCTGAACATGGATGATATTACCTTCCATATGTGCTGCAATTCCTACAGACAATGAGTAAAGGAAGTAATTTCAGCTTCAGCCCTGAATCTTCCTGCTTCTATGGGCTCACAATAGGGCCTGAATATTTTAAAATGTTTTTAGGTTTATCATATGTCAATGTGGAAAAGGATTTAATGTTAGAAATGAAAATTCTACTGGCTTATATTTCTTCAATAATTATATCACTGAAGGACAAATGAAAATCTACAACTATACTTCTTGAAGCGCATTACTACTTTTGAGACATTTTGGGATTCCATTTTGCTAAGAAGTCCTGACGCCAGCAATTATGTTGGACATCGGAAGTACAGCAAATGGGCCAGCAAATCATGTTTATCCTTTCACAGTGTCTGTTGTATAATATTCTATATAAAAATGATTATGTTACACAATAACACTGCACAGAGATAAATTATGCTGTGCATCAAAGAACAAACCTTCTATCAAGGACATTCTAATTTTTGCAAACCACTCACAATGTACCATGTTGCAACATGAGGCTTAAGTGGAGAACTGATGGACAGAGGGTTAGACTTTACACTGAATCTCCTATCTTTTCTGGGGTTGTCAGCCCTGCAAGCACTTTTATTATGTTTTTGTACAGTGGTAGTTCTTAGAGGCCCTAGGCCCATTGTGCTAACTATTGTACAAACTTTCCAGTGGGATGGTTCCAGCCCCAGTGGGCTTACACATCAGCCTATGGCTTTATAGTGTTTATGGTAAACACATCTATAACTCTTCTAAGAACTTTGAGATACTGTAATTAAGAACAATGAGACACAGACACCTGTAACTCAACATTTCTCTACTTTTGTCAGACCTTTAGAAGTATTTTATAATTTTTTTTCTAAATTTACAGACATATCATAGCCAGCAATACAAACAAAACCTAGCCTATATTGAAATTACATACTTTTTGGATTTTTCTCTGCAAAGAGAACTTTATAAAACTCACTGAAGGAAAAAAAGAGAAAAATGTACATCTTCTGCTGTTTGAACTAAGAGAGTCTATCAAATTGTACAAGAAGTGCACTTGCACTAATATCGTAGGAATAAAGGTATTTCACCTTTCTCTCATTCTTAAAATTGAAAAAAAGCAATTATGTTAGTGACAGAAGAGTATCTATGAGTGTACAGTAATGTAAATAAGTGTTACAGAGCTTGCATAAGACTCCTGAAACTTGTATAGTTAGCATTGCTCATGGTCAAAAAGAGAAGCTTCTTTTCAAAAAGCTGTAAGTGGAGGCTGGCATACCCGGAAAGATGCTCTCCTTTTGTATTACTAGCCTTATCCTGGTGACCCCTTACATCAGTACAATGGATCCATTCCTTGTGTCATCAGTATGAAATTTGAAATCAGTGATTAGGTCAGATGGCATTTTCCAAAGTTATGACAATACTAGGCGAGAGAGAAACTATCATTAGTCTATGCAGAGCATGACAACTTTCTCCCTTCTGAACAGAGAACAGCAGGTATTAGTTTAAGTATTAAAGACACTGGTAGTTAGAAGCTGCCAAACCCATATGTGCATAATTCCAACAATTAAAAATACAGTTTTTGCTTACACGGATGCAATGTGGGAAAAACAAATTTTAAAAATAATAGGCATAAAGAGACTTTTGCAAGTGTGGGGCATATTAATTAGGTTTTTTTTGTACTACGCATTAAACAAATCTTTTAAAGGTAAAGCATTTTTAAAAGTAGCTTATTCTGAACAAGTCAGGCACTAGGACCTCCACTGTATTTTTCTTATCTTAGTTGTGAGGCAGGTCTTTTTGTCCGTTAGATCCATGGGTGTAATCAGTGATTGTGTCCATTGTAAAACTCAGATTCACCATCTGTACACTCCCAAGTGGCTAGACTAGTGCTAAAACTCCATCCCTGATAGGCTTAATCTGCAATTTCACACTAAATGATTTTTAAGTGTAATTTGTTACAATGATACAGTATTATTGAATCAAAGACAGTGTTTTGGCACTGTAATAAGAGAGTTTGTAAGTTTGCTGTATTTAAATTAACTCGTATATAGTTCAAATTTACATTCATTTCATTTGAGACATTAATATGAAAGAAATATAAATGAACAGGTTTTGGGAACAGAGGTTTTTGGCAACTAAATAGCTGCATTTTATTTCTAAGGGGAAAAGTATACACACAGATTTGGAAGCTATGCACTGATCCGGTTAGCAGAGGATATAGACCAGATTCCTTCATACCTTATTTAAAATTAGGAATTTTCAAAATGAATTTGCAGTTCAAATTGGAAATAGACTATTTAAGTTTTGGGTTGGGGGAATGAATTGTAAAAGGCACCGTGCAAACAGAGGAGGAGCCAGGGAATACAGTCTTTCACCTAAAACAAAGTGACTTGAAGTGTGCAGGGAAATTATTCCTTTTCAAGAAGCTCTCTTATTAAGTAAAAGGCATTACTCTTAGAGCGCATCATTATTTCCTCCACGTTTTAAGATATTCTGCCAACGAAAAAGGAGCAATATAATCAGGAATCATGCCTAACCAGGAGCTCAAAGGTCAGGACATTATAATGTACTCTAACAGAAAAGATCAAGAGTAAACTTGAAGCAGTTTTTCAGTCACGGTGGGCTGAGGATAGCAACTCTGTATTCCAGACCAAACAGCTTTCACGTAGGGAAATGCTTATATTTTATTACTTGGCTGGATGGGGCACAGAGGTCATCATAGTTTAGGTAAATTTCTACATTATCAGCTCACATCTTACTATTCCTGTATTTTCCTCAGTTGTCTCTTGCTTTTCTGGAATTATCTCCTAAAGTTAATCAGAAAGAAATTAAAATGAAATGGATGCATTTTGGGGAACATCTGTTGATAGCAATGTGAATTCAGTGCAAGTTAGTACAGCATCCAAAACAAACTACCCCAACTAAATTAACTGAGCTTCTGCATGCTTTTTCTGTGTCAGAAAAATGTAAGACTAGGAAAAACTCCTATTTCAGAGCAAAGGAACTGGAGACCAAGTGCGTTTATAAAGTAACTCTGTCTTTTGGTTCATCATTGCTTTATTTCATGATTAATCTGCTGCAGTTACTCCAAAAGATGGAGGAGGTTTAACTACTGTTAAATTATTTTTAAACGTTATATGCAGGTTCGGCCATGTGCTTCTAATTAAGTTAGCCCAAATCTGAATGTAAGAATAGAAAGGGATAAGCAGAACTGGCCAATAAAGTCTTTTTGCCAGTGTTCACCACAAAAATAACTTCAGTTCTGCCAAATGGACTGGCCTCATTCCTTAAATAGACAGGACTGTAAAAGCCAATTTCAACCACTTAATACAGAATAATAAGGAAAAATAAGCTTCCATCCAGCTTCTTTAACCCATTTCTGGAATTCTCTTATTTTAAGCCTTGTAGGGGAGGCCCAATTCCTTCATGTAAAAATGCAGTTCACAGTTACATTTCTTGTTCACATTGTTTTCATTGTTGCTCTTACTTCTGTCTGACAATCCAGTGTCTCCAGCGTAACATTAACTGGGTGAAAAGACTTTTTTAAAACTAAAAAACTGGCCACAGGCAAATTCCCAGAATCTACCTATCAACTTGCAGTTCACCTGAACTCAGATTTCTACAGAACTAAACCCTAGCACAGAACGGTCAAAGGATCTCTGATGAAAAGCCAGCTAAGGAGGTAACATCAAAAAGAGTGACAATAAAACAGATACTGGGGACTTGTAAGGGTACTTGTTTATTTAGAACAAAACTACCTTCTTAAAATATAATATTAATTTAACAGTATGTTTAGCTTGTTATTGGCTTTGTCCCCCACTCTGACCCTCTGTCCAGGGGTTGTGTCCCCTACTCTGACCTGCCTTCAGGGGTCCGTGTCCTTCACTCTGACCCTCTCTCAGCGGGGCTGTGTCCCCCACTTTGACACTCTCTTGGGGGGGGAGGTTGCCTCCCTAACTCTGACGACTCTGAGGGGGCCTGTGTAACCCCACTTTGACATTCTCTGAAGGGGGCTGGTGTCCCCACTATGACCCAAAACTCTCAGGGGGGCTGTGTCCCCCACTATTGACACTCTTGGGGGGGGCTGCGTTCCTTGCACATTCTGAGGGGCTGTGTCCCCCACTCTGACGCTCTCCAGGCGCTGTGCCGCCCACTTGTGACAGCTCCTCGGGGGGGTGCGTCCTGAACTTGAGACATCTGAGGGGGCTTGTGGTCCCAACTCTGACCTCTTCTTCAGGGGGCTGTGCCCCCATTGCACTTTGACACCGTCGAGCCGTGACCGGGCACGGCCCACGGCTTGGAACATGCTCGCGGGGCGGTCGACTTGCTAGGGATCCCTAAACTCTGACACTTGAGGGGGGCTGTGTCCCCCACGTCTGACAACCTCTCTCAAGGGGCTGTGCCCCCACTTTGGACACGTCGCTCACATCCGGGATGGCTGCATCGCCTACCTGACACTCTCTAAGGGGTCCCCGCCCGACCCTCTCTCAGGGGGGACCTGGCTCAGTCCCGAGGGGTGGCAGCCCCTTCCGCCCCTCCGCCGTATGGCTGGTCGAGGGGGGCAGTGCCACTCCGTGAAAGCTGCTCACCCCTTACTGCCTGGCAGGGCGGGCCGCGATGTTCCCGCTCGTGCACTAGGGGAGCCCCGGAAGCCGGTCGGGCTGGGGAGCCGCAGGTGCGCGCCCGGCCCCGGGCCCCCTTCCCGCGAGCGCGGGGTGGAAGGCCGGCCTGAGGCGCAGGGCAGCGAAGAGCGGAGCGGGGAAGGAGCGGCGCACGGTCCGGGGAAAGGAGGCGGAACCAGACCGTCGCCACTGAGAGCCCCCCCCTATCACTCCGCCCGCGGCCGCTGCATGGGACCGGCCGGTACTCGGGGCAGCTGCGGCTCGGCGTCCCCCTGCCCGGAGGAAGCTGGAGGTCCGGCCGCGGGCGTCCCCGAGCAGCTCGGCGGGAGGGGGACGTTCTGCAGGGACGGGAGCCTGCGGCGGGGGGGCGGGGGAGGAGGGTCCGAAACTCTAGTATAAGCAGTTTGTCCCCTAATTCCCAAAGCGGGAGGGGAGGAAAAGGGGTGGTGCAAATCCTGCACTAGTGCACTTTCTTCAGGGGCTCGGTGGTGTGCGTGTGCAAACTCCTGCACCAGTGCAGCTTGTCCTCTTGGACAATCGGGGTGTGTGTGTTGGTGTTTGTGTGCAAACTCCCTGCCATGCACTTGTCCCAGCGTGTGTGTGGTGTGTGTGTGTGGCAAACTCCTGCACCAGTGCACTGTCCTTCAGCGGTGTGTGTGTGTGTGTGTTTGTGGTGCAAACTCCTGCACCACGTGCCTTGTCCTTAGCTAGCGGTGGTGTGGGTGTGGGTGTGTGTGCAAACTCTATGCAGCCAGTGCACCTTGTCCTTCAGCTGGTGTGTGTTGTGTTGTGTGTAGTGCAAACTCCTTATGCAACTAGTGCACTTGTCCTTAGCGCGTTGTGTGCGTGTGTGCAAACCCTGCACTAGTGCAATTGTCCCCAGCCTGTGTGTGTGTGTGTGTGTGCAAACTGCATTAGTGCATTGTTCCCCAGCTCGGTGTGTGTGTGTGTGTGTGTGTAAACTGCACTAGTGCAGTTGTCCCTCCAGCTCAGGAGCTACTGCCGGAGCCAGGTCCTAGGTCTGGGTGGTGAAAACTCTCAGTGCAGTTTGTTGACACCAATCCCTTCCAAAGCAGTGGCACGGCTGGCAGAGCAGTATTCAGCGGCTGCTGTTACCCCTAATTCTCTCCCCACCGCTTCCTCCCCTAGTAAAGACTCCGAGGCTGCAATTGGTGGTGGATGGGTGTGCATCTTGGTGCAGCTGCTTCTGGAGTGGCGCACGCTAGTACTGTTCCCCATTCACCCCCCGAAAGGGGTGCTGAAGTGGCGCCCTGTTGCATTTGCCCCTTCTCTCGCCCACCACCCCACTCAAAAGCAAGAGACCGTTTGTTTTAAAAAACAATTTAATGTTGGCTGTGTCTAAAACCGAAATGCCTTCTTAGCACCCTCCCCCTCTTTTTTTCCAACTAGGGATGGTAATTTTAATGCCCTATTACACATTTTGCAATAGGTTTTTTAATTTTAATGTTCTCCCTTCCCTCCCAACTCAGTCGCCGGGTGCATCCGAAGGAAGGTTAAATGCTATAAAAGATTAGAGAGCACAACCGCTGGCCACGAACAACTCCTGGAGGGGCTGGCAATCCGGGGGCGGGAATGAGATGGGGACTCGGTGCTCCTGGGGTTGAGAAATGCTGCAGTCCCCTTGACCCTGCCCTGTGACTGACCTTGCAAAGCAACTCACTCGCCCTGTGCGCATGCTCCGGGTTGGACAGCTCCTGAGAGGGAAATTTAAAAACGGTTTGGAGACAGAAACTGCAGCCAAATTACAAAGAGCGAGATCCCTTTAGACCAGAGAAGTGCAGCAGCCGCAGATCTCACTCCAGGTACCATCCTGCAAAGTTTGCTTTGCTACAGTTGTGCAATTAGCACATTTCACTTTCCTGTAAGCACATAGGATGTAATCTACAAGTTCCTATTGAGAAATATGTGGAGATAATGTTTAGATGTTGTTTAGTTCATGGAGGTTGCAAGCTTTTTCTGAAAACTTGGGTCAGTCTTACTGGCACATGTAGTTTTTATTTTTTTCCTCACTCAGCCTTAGCTGTACTTTTAGAACAGAAGTGTTGCAGTTAGTTACTTTTGGGGGCAAATTGTATGACTGAACCTTTCCTTCTCTTTCTGCTAAAATGATCTCATTCATTGCCACAGCTGCTTGTATTATGGAGTGAATGTTTTTAAATGACTCTGCAGTCACCCAGATTTTTTTTAAATTTGTGTCTTCACATCAATTCTTTAGCAGATTTTTTTCTGGTAATAACATAGATGTACTTAAAATATTAGCCATTGTCATTTTTTAATTAATTTTCCTAGTTTAAATTTTTAAATTAGTTTTCCTAAATTTTAAATTGTCAGGTCATATGATTTTGTTTAGTATATAAAAACTGACACACAACTGTTTTCCTAATTTGGTTGGTATTCAGTTCACACAACTGAGATGCCTGTAATGGATTCATTTGACCCTCCCATTTATTACATCAGTTATATATTCTGCATTACGTTCTCCTTTGCCTTTCTAAAATATTTAGACATTTTATAGCCTAAGTAAAACATTGCTCTTAAAAGTGATAGGAAATGTGCCAACAATAATTATGTCTTACATTCCAGGTTTTTTCATTTGGATTTTTAAAAATTTTCCTCCATACTGCTGAAATGCTGGATAGCTACTTCATACCTATATGATTTTTTTTTTGTTGTCTTCCCCACAGGAGATGATAGAAAGTGACATTACATCCATGATGCCAGGAATCATTAGAAATTCAGGGCAAAATCATCACCCGTTGCCACAGGAATACAGGTGAGGAATTTATCCATTTATAAAGAGGTGTTGCATCCTCATGGCCCATTAGATGACTTTAACAGTTACGTATGTTTCTAAATAAATTCAGATATTCCAGAAATCCTATTTAATGAAGAAGCTAATTACATTTGGCGCTTGTCTTTAAAATAAATTTTCTCTTTGCTGACTGCTTGTAGCATACCATGTGTTCAGAAACACCCTGGCTTAAAATGTTTTGATAGTAAATCATAGTCAATGCAAATATGTTCAAAGCCTGGTGTGAACTTCTGGTATAGTCTGTGCGCTATGTGATTTGCCAGACTATGATACTCTTGTAAAATAGTAATGATTTAAAAGCCCCCTTTCATGTAGCATTTTCAGTTGATAGAAAGCAGTCAGGAAAAACAGGAGTCATGTTCAACTAGCACTTGGGAAGGTCCTAGTTAAAATAAATATTTGCTTTAGTTCCCAAATGCATTCAGATGCCAAACTACTTATAATATGAACAGGAACAAACTTGGGTTTGCTGACAACCTTTAGCAAGTCGGCATTTATTTACCTATACCAACACTTACCCCTTTAGAATTTAAAAAAAATCTTTTTTCTTAGAAGTCACGGGACGGTTATGCATGAATTACAGTGCTTTGGGTTAAGTTCAGCTTCATCTTGTCACATGAGGTGATGTTTTATGAAATACATTATAGCATGTGAATCAGTGCAGCAAAGCGAAGAGAGTTTTCTGTTGGTTTGTTTTGAAATGCTGAGTGGGTGACTCTCACAGCCAGTGGGTGTTTTCAGCATTTCCTTGGGTAAAAGTGGGCAGCCGTATGTGTTCCCTCTCTATTCAAAATGCAAACACTGCCCTGCAGCTTCTTTCAGCGCAACAAGTGATTTGTTATACTGGGTGAAGCCACTATGGAGAAAGGTTTGTGAAACCCTGTTTTGCTGTTTATTAAAGCACTGTTGGCTCTAGGCATTTGGTCGGTTATGTAAATATTGGTAAAGAAATGTTTCAGTTGTTCAGGAAGAGTGTGGGTGACCTGTGGATGCTCAACTGTAAATCAGTATTAGCTCCCTGAAGCATATAGCACCATAACAAAGACCTTTCATGTGGGGAGGATTCTTTAATTCATAGTAACAAAACAAAAAAAACCACCCAAAAAACATTTTGATGCAGGATATAGTTTATTTTACTTTTAGGACACACTGACAGAGTATCTTAGTTTACTTGGTGATCAAGCAGGTTTTAAAACTGCTTTTAGTTATTTATTATATATTCTTAAGTTCTAATCACTAAAGTTGTTTTTAACTAGTTTGTGATTTTTTTTTTAAATTTTTTCTGAGTTATGTGACCTTATTTACAAGTACAAACTTCTGATAAAAATGCATCAGATCTGAGCTACACTGCAAATGTGGAACAGTATTTGTCCTGCTTCATGAGAAAACACTTTGGATTATGTAAAAGAAAATCTTTTAGACTGAATGATTTTAAGAAAAGAATAGACCTGTCAAATTCTATCAGCTCTGTTTACTCTCCTGCTGTCACCACAGTCCAAGACTGGAACCCACAGTTCTGAGTTCTCCATGGGGGAGCAGCAGGGCTCTGCAGAGTAGGAAATGGCCTCCAATTAGTGAGTGGGAGGTTGGGACTATGCTGAGAAGACCCTTCTGTCTCACTTAGGATCTTTCAATTGGACAGTTGCACTTTGAGGAGACCAGGCTTTCCAGGAAGGGTAAAGAAGAGAACAGTCAGAGGGAGAGAGACAGGAATGAAAGGCAGTAACTACAAAGAATTGTACATGTGGTTTATAGAGAATGTGCGCCCGTGTGGTTTAAAGGTCAGATATGAAACTTTACAAGGTTTTCCTTGTTTTAAAAAAATCACTTTGGTGGACTTTGAGACCTTGTGGACCAAAGCATATTTAAATGAGAGATAGTGGATGGAGTGGCGATATGGACTGCATTACTCAGCCAAATCCAGACAAGGACAGACTTGAATGATGGTTTCAGATACATATTTTTGCACAGATTCAATAGTGCAACATAAAACACCATCCTTGCTAAGTGCCATCGCCTACACCCTCAACTCCTCCCTCCTGAGGGATGTAGCTACCTGCCTACTTTGCATAAAAGGATGCATTTCCAACTCGTCCATAGAAAACATTGTTGTCTCTAACCCTTAAAGGTTAACCCCTTAATGGTAGCAGGGACATACACTTTTATTGACTGTAGCCAATATTTTAGGGTATGCTAAAGCTGTAGAGGAGCTTGCTGAGACTGGCATACCCTGAACATGTTGCTCTTACTAATTCATTTTTTAAGATTAAACTGATTTCAGTGTAAATATTGTATTTTTCAAAACTGAAACAGGTGACAAGTTTATAATGCAATGGAGTATCTGTGGGTGATCCGGTACTGAGCTAAGTAAATTATAGGTTCCGAGTCAAAGCCTATTAAAGCAATGGAAAGACTCCCCTTGATGTCAGTGGGCTGTAGAGCAGGCCCTTGAGGAGTAAAGTGATTCAGCTTACGAGTGCTGTGGTCTCTAAGAATATTCTTTTTGGTAGAATTTTACAACATGGAGCTTGTATTAGATCTTCCAGGATCTACCATTTATAGCTGTGTACATGAAAAGCAGCAGATGCTGTGGGTCCTGATAGCACAGGATAGAATCAGACTTGTACCTCTCCAGGCAAGAGTTTAGCCACATAAGTCCCCTTGTGGTTGGTAGTCATTGCGTAACTGCAATATCACATAATCTTTGACCCTTTTGGGGGGGCATCCCCTACGATTGCAATAACATCAGTGGAAGTTGAGGGCATAACTACCACGTTAGCAGTTAATGAGGCCCATTTCACTCAGCTCATTTGGGATTAGTCAAAGTGCATAATGTACAGCACTGAGGCTAACAAAGTAAAACAGAATGGCAACTTTGGAACTATAAGGAGCCATTGAGCCAAATGTTCATACAGTGAAACAACTTTACACAACAGAAATTTTAAAAGTTCCTAAATAAGTATTGATCCCAAACACAGGAGTGGTTATTTATTTGCTAAACAATGCTCTATTTCCAAATCAGCATGTAGGCAAAACTATGCATTTTCCCCAAAAATCAATTGATTGGAGATTCAGTAGACCCACTTGTGGGGAGGTATGGGGAATATGGTGATCAAATAATATAAGGGACATCTCTCAAAATACATACTGAATTAGTCTAACTTTTATAACAGCTTAAATCTAAATTGATTTGACCATAGAACCAACTGTCCCCAGAGGACTCCGGTGTCTTATATTATGGGTGTGATTCTGCACTGCAGTCTGTCTGCATTTACAGAGTAGCAGGCAAAACTCCCAGTGTTGGCTGTGGAAGTTTCCTCAGAAATGACTGTGGAGCTAGTCCAAATACTGTAATCCAGGTTTTAACACCTCCTACTGAAGGTCTCAATTGATTTTAACTGCCATTTCAAAAAGCCATACATATTTTCACAGAGAAAGTACATATTTGTTAAGGGTGGGACATTAACAAAAGTCATAAAATTCACTATTAAGAAATATTCAACATTCTTGCTCATGTTTGACTCCTTTTGTTTTTAAAATATAGCAGCAGCATACTGGGTTTGGCTAATCACTAAACTCTTGTTACAGGGTGGTTACAGTGACATTACTAAAATGCTGTGTTTGGACCATGTGCCTCTAGAATTAGAAGGGAATGCAAGAGTAATTCATCTGGCCTAACCAGCATTTATGCAAATGCAAATTTAAAAGAGTCAAAGCAACATACTTGGGTAGTGGTATAGCCAGGAATACTGTTAAAAGAGTCACTAACTAAAATGAAATGTCACTTTTCTAGCTTAAGGAATCACCTTACAAATAGTCAATAGAGCTAGTTAGGTAAATAAACTACTGTCTGTAGCTTATCACTTTGTGTAAAGGTTGTGGACTTTCAGTGTAATGTAGTATAACAGCATCCACACTTTCCCCTATTTCGGATTTATTAGAGCAGCCTTGTACAATATTTTTTGAAGGACTTGCAATGCAGGTATAAAGTCACTATTCATATTAGGTTAGAACTAAGGGTTTAAATAGGTAGCTCTTAGCCAAAAGGTATTTAAATAGTCACAAAGCACTGACTATAGGAGTAAAAAATATCTACTTTACTTGCGTCATATACTGGGTGAAGCACATCCTCAATAAATAAATCCTTAGTGTTACAGGAATGTAAATGTGCACAAAATTATCACAGGAGCATTAACCCATTAGATATCCTGGCTAAATTCCAACAGATGTAATTACGTATTTCCAACATAAACTCCCCCCACAGATACCTCAGTTCCTATCCTAAATGGTTATGTAGTCTGGCTTTGTTCTGATAGGCCCTGATTCAGCAAGAGATTTAGGCATGTTTGTAGTCCCACTGAAAGCAAGGAGATGGAGAGTTATGCACATGCTTAAATAACTTGCTGAGTTGGAGCCATAAACAGCTGTTATGTTCCATTCCAGAGATAGCTGCACTTCAGTGGTGGAGAAAGGGCCTTGTCTACTGCTTGTATATCAGTTTGTTTGTAAAATATTTTGTGACAAGGTGCTTGTAAGGAACGACTACTGTCTGTCTGGAAGTCAGGCTACAACATGAGCAAACCAAGTTTGGAATTTGGAGCTGTGAGGAGCAATCTCGATTTAAATATTTTCAATATTCATCATTGGGGACAGTCAGGATCTGGGAGTTTGCACTAAAATAAAACATTCTGCAGCTAAAAGGTTACAAATACATAATTAATACAACAGTAGTTGTTCCTGAAGAGAATTGCAGTGTCCATTCCCTTGACACCGTGATGTGGCTGAGGGATTTTATCACATTAGTTGCTTAAAAAAAAAAAAGAGAGAGAGAGAGACTGGCTTCCTAAAAACATGTCAAACGCAGGGTGCTGAGAATTGATTTAAGTGGATTAAATCAGGCAGTTCCTGAAATTTACTAATCAATGTAAATTAAAAACAATGGCCCTTGTTCCTCAAATTATTTTGCATATACAAAATTCTTACTTCTAGCTCTGCCAGTCTATAGGCTCCATCCTGCAAAGTTCCAAGACCCCTCAGCGTTCAATGAAATCAGTATAGAGGGCCCTGTACCTCTCACAGGAGGGGCTTGGCACCTAGTTCAAGACCCGGGGCAGAAAATGAATTTGGTTTAGCGTTCTGTTATCACAAGAAGTTTCAAATACTCGTGGCACAGAACACTTATCTTTTTATCTATAAAGCTCTCCTATATCCCCCGTGAGGTGGAATGCTTGGATCCCCAAGGCAGTGAGTAATACTGCTGACTTAGGTCAACCCAGCTACGTCGCTCAGGGGTGTGAACAATCCACAACCCGGAGCAGCATAGTTAAGCCAACCTAACCTCTCGTGTAGAGAGCACTAGGTCAACGGAAGAGTTCTTCTGTCAACCAAACTACTGCCTCATGGGAGGTGGATTACTTAGGGCGACAGGAAAACCCCACCCATCAAAATAGGTAGTGTCTAAGCTGAAGTGCTGCAGGTGCAGTGTTTCAGGTGTACACAAACCCATGGTCATTTACACCTGTGCAAGGGGAATTTAGCATGGTAGCATTCTACACTCGGTTGGCACTGGAGTACAAGATGCAGGGCAAAGGGAAGTCAGTCCAATGTTAGTAACCAGGAGATAAAACAAGGGAGATCCCAGTGAAAACGAGCCAAACAGTTGTAGTTCACAGCCAGCAGCTATTAACAGTTTGCACAGCACCATCTATATAGGGCCAGATTCTGCCACCCTTCTTTACGCCAAGTAGAAGCCACATTTTCTTCCATGGAAGAACTTGCAGAGTAAGGTGCTACGCAACATGAGTCATTTTGGCAGAACAGCATCCATAGCAAGGAAAGATTGTTGCATAGAGCACAGCAGGGAGTCAACAGCTACGGATTCACATCCCAGCTCTGTGATTGACTTCCTGTGAGACTTGGGCAATCATGCAACTCATTTATGGCTCAGTTCTTCCCCCCCCCCCCCGATATTGATCTACTTCCATGAGGCACTGTGAAACTTAATTGAAAGGTAGAAACCATTTTGATAGCCGTTAAGGTACATCTACCAGAGGCTAAGCATCTTTGTTCAAGGTCTTTGAAGAGTTTTGTCCTTTTATCTTAACTACTGTAAGAAAAAGGAAAAGTGAAACAGCAACATTGCACACAGTGATCAGGTTTTTGGTTTTTTCCCCAAAGCCCCGTTTCATTTAACGCCATGCAGGGGGAGTCAGTTATTTTTGTCAAGGTCCAGATTTCTTGGTCAAGGTCCAGATTCCAGATAAAATAATAAAACAAAACAAGTAAATAAACAGATTTCAGGGTCCCTTCAAAAGCATCTGGTGGTCGGATTTGGCCCACGGTCTGCCCATTGACTACCCCCGATGCTGGGGTTCCTAAATTGTGGTTGATGGAGCACTTGGTGGTGGTCCAGGGAGAGCTGTCTGGTCTCTCAGACTAGCTGAACTTATTTGCAGGAGACCCAGAAATGAGAAGAGATGCTGGGAACAAGAAGGAGCAAGCCCCCCTCATTGCCTGGATGTAGGGGGCACTGAATCCTATGTAAGAGACACAGGAGAAGCTGGATTTGTTGTCAGAGACCCAAGCCAGCCATTAGCAGGAGAGGAACTTCCAAAGGAACAGTGGGGGGTGGGGGAGGAGAGAGATGCTTGTGCTGCATGGGAGACAGGAATCAAGTGGCAAGGAAGCATTTGCAGGGGTAAAGGAGGAAAAGGGGAAAGAAGAACAGAACAGATAAAGTGAGGAGCAGACTGTGACTAATTAACTCATTTTTTAAATGACGGAACGTTTCCTGCATTGGAGACAGCTAAAAATATGTAAGCAATTGGTGCAATTGCCTAAGGGATGTTTGCAATCACAAACGAGAAGGGAAGTTCTCTTTGTGACCACAACGTGAGGGGAGGTTTCCATGAGAGCCTCTATGACACTACCACCTACACTGAGAAAAATGTTTGAGAACAGCTGCCTAAGAATTTACCACTTTCCTAGCCCATCCCTAACCTTCAAATCTGAGCTTAATGACCCCAGCCTGAGCATTTTGCTTACAAGCCAGGCTGCCTTTATACAGCCTTAGGGCAGTACAAACAAAAAAAACACCCGTAAGTTCTCCAGGACAGAGCTCAGTGTGCTCCCTTGGCAACAGCTGCCATCTTGAACTGAAACTGCTTTCCAAAAACGGAGGGCTTCCCAGCAAGCAAGCTGGCAGACTCCTTAGACATTTTCAGTACGTATGCGTTGGGTATACTCCATCGGTATTTAAATTCATCTGAACCATATGTACCTGGGCTGTACAAACACACAGGAAGATGTGGGCATTTACCATTAATTTAAGACAAAAAGGGGAAGAAGGATACAGTGGAGATATACAAAACAGATAGTTTTGTATGTGTGTTATAGCTATATAGGTTGTAAGCTGGGGTGTGGGGGGGCGCACGGGATTACACCGGTGGAAGAAGGTTGAACTCCATAAGAAGATAAATTGCCAGTTAGCCACTATTATGCATGGTTTAACTAAAGCAGATGGTTTGATTTGCATTTTTTTCCCCTATGAGTCAAAGACACACCCAGAACCCATCTACCGTTAGATGTGTTGAATTTATATTGCACAGTATATTTGTACATTTAAAAACCCCAGTGACAGGACAGCTCTCCCTATGTAAATCTTTTTAAAAAGGTCTGATCTCTCATTGCCTGGATCCGGTTACTGTGAAATGTGAAGTATTGAAGTGACTTGAAGTCACTACTGCTGAAATTTACATTTGTTTTGAAGACAACTCAAAGAATAATCACTTTGTGCCGCATGTATTTTTGGTCACCTGCTTAGATTCTACTATTTTACTGAACTATTAACATTTGTTAGAATATTTGTCAGTCTGTTTAAAAAGATAGTTGCAAGAGAGTATGTCAAAGTTGTTTAATTGAACAAAACAGAGGTCTGTTTTGATTTGATTTGATGGGAAGTATAAAGTCAAATTCAGACTAGAAGCCTATGCCAGGATGGAGGGCGGTAAAATAAGCTCCCTCACAAGAAGAACATTTAGTTTTACAAATGGATCGAGGTGCTCTATTTCACTGTACCCTTGTATCTGCTTTAAAATGGGGCAGAGTGACTGATAGATGATCTTTAAAAGTAAATCAGATCTTTAAAATATGGCCTATATGCCCCTCCCTGTCTCTGTCAGCGGAGGTACAGGCCTATGCCCAATCCACAGAATCACAGACCAGCGTGCAGTGTAATAAGGATGCTGTATAAAAGGAAAGATGTTCTTCATGTTATAGTAGGAAGGAGAATCTCGAGCTTCCTACTGGTCAGTCAGCACCCTATTCAGGCTGTTTGCAGTTAAGGTTTCTGACAGCATCTAACCACACAAAGTGGATTACTAATCATTTAGGCTTCTAGAAAGAGCTGGATGGATCCACTTAACGTTAACATAAAGCAAAGGAATTCATCAGTTTTCCAAAGAGATAAACGTAGAGAGGTTATTGTGCAAATATGGCTTCTGTAGTCCTCCCCTTCGGAGCTGTTTAGCCCATGCTGTGGAGTGGAGAGAGGGCATGTGGCAGATTCATTTCCTGACAGGAGGCGTGTGCAGTGGGTTTTGACCCTCACCGCCCATCTGACCCCATTATTTGTTGAAGGAGCTGACTTGTCTGGAAGGACTGGCAGGGACCAAGGTGCCAGATGGCATGTGTGTGTCTGTGTGTGTGTTGTGTGTTGGCTGTCATTCAGCCAGATTAATGTGAAGTTTGTAAAAAGGAGGAGGGAAAAAACAATTAAGCAAGAATGCCAAAAACAATGGAGGCCACGTGCCACTGGGCAACAGTCGTTTGCAACACAATGGGTTATCGGCTTACAATGACTGGGTCCAACTGTTGCAAACGACATGAGCCTGCCCAGTTTTCAAATCATTTAATGCTCTTGTTTACTTACAACCCAGCCAATGGCTAAGTAGGGAGAGTGGTCACCTGATGTTCTTTTTATGCATTTAAGTCCCAGGCCTCACAAAATAACTGAACAGTGGTAACCATGGCAATGCTAATTATTGCACTATGACTACAGTAGGAGAAAGAAACCAGGGTAGGCTCGGAGGAGGATTTGAAGAGGTTTTTGGCCAGAATTTGAGCTTGGGCTTCTGCTTATTTTGTGTTTTAAAATTTTTGTGCAAACAAATAAAGTTCTGCTTTAGAGATCTACTGGGTAGTCAAGTTTTGGGAACTTTTGAACTGCTGAAAATCTTGACTAGAAAAAGCTAAAATCTCAGTAGCCTTTTGGGCTGAAACACACTGCTGTTCTGGCATGTTATGTTAAGCTGATTTAGACTCATGTAAAACATACAAGATGCTTCAGCAGAAATCCGATTTACTCACTGCCTCTATCACCATTTGACAATGGATGCACATTAGTGCTGAGCATCTGGCTTTTTAAAAGGTCACTTGTTTACTATATAATGTTTTCAGTTAGGGTGTTTTAAAAAGAGAATCTACAATCTCAGGCTAACCTGTGTTCTTCCAAAATAGAAACATGTTACCAGTGGCTGAATCTGTGCAGTCCTTACTCAAGGCTATGTAGAGATATCCTCCTTACATATGTGAAGCAGTGCCTCACTCCTTGAGGAGTCCCTCTGACTTCCTCAGCACTATTCAACATGAGTAACAATCCCACAGTCTGGACATCGGTTTGTAATCATTTTAACTCAGTGGCAGCTCTGAACTGAGTAAGAACTTTTGCAGTTTAGCCCTCCATGTTAGTGTGTTTTTTTGCTTTTTATGTTGTGCATTCCTTTATCAGCAGTAATACAAAGCTGATCGTGCCTTTCTAACAGCACAGCATGTGCAAGCGGGGTAAAATGTACAGAAATTAGATTTCTAAATGGAACTTTTCACCAAGAGAAGTCTGGCCTGGTTTTTCATTGGCTTTATCAGTTAAGATACCCTGCATTTATGGTCAAACTCTTACAATCTGAAGATTTAGCACATCAAAGACTGTTTTAAAAAATTAAGTTGATCTCACCAAGGACTGAATGGAGGAGATCTGCACTTCATCCCACAATCTACAGATTTTGCTTTAAAGTGAAGATTGTGTTATGAGGGCTTCAGAAACCAGCATATGTTCCGTTTAAGGAAGGGCTATATCTGAATTTTTGTTATAACCTGAACAGGATTCAATTCTGAATACAATATTTCATGCCCTGTGACAACAAAGCACACCAAGCTGAGAGCCAGCCTTCTGGTCTTCCTGGATATGGCTGGTTTTAATCTAACCTACTCTAATGTAGTTTTGTTCGTTGCAGTTACTGTACTGTTGAGGATATAAAGCCTTTGCTCCACAAATCAGCAGGGGTTGGGGGTGCTATTGCAGAAGTATGTTCAGCTCTTGGAGCAGGAGCACTTTACCCCAGCCTCGCATGGGCTGGAAGTGCTATGGAAAGAGTATGGATGTGGGACAGGCGGTTGGGGGCAAATGGAGATGCATTTTGCATCTCTGTCAAACAGCTCCCCTGCAGTGATTTTCTGACAGAGACTGGGAGTGATTGCAGGAGGGGCCAAGGTAGGTGAGGTAACATCTTTTATTGGACCCACTTCCGTTGGTGGAAGGTGCAAGCTTTTGTACTGTACTTCTGCTGCAGTCAGGACTTTGCAGCCAGAGAGAAGGTCCCCACAGTACAGAGC
The DNA here is from genome assembly GCF_003597395.2 of Chelonoidis abingdonii. Lineage (NCBI taxonomy): Eukaryota > Metazoa > Chordata > Testudines > Testudinidae > Chelonoidis > Chelonoidis abingdonii. Next base: position 4,094,678 of record NC_133790.1, read on the forward strand.
CTTTGAAGGTGGGATTCGCATCACACCCCAGCTCCCAACACCAACAAAAACCTCTCTCCTTTGGAAACGTGGACATCAACATGATACAGTAGCTGGAAGAAGCTCCTTCAGACTGTTAAAGGGCCCACTAAGTAAAGGCAGTTGAGGGTGCAGGTGCTGAAATTCCTCATTAGTCTTAGCTGGATTTCAGACTTAATGGAATACTATCAGGTTAAAAATCCTATTTTAAACCATGGAGTGTCCTTAGGTTACTGCAATCACTGTGTGTGCGCACGCATTGGGCCGGGGGGGGAGGCATCAATTTCAGTTTTGTTTCTAGGCAGTTTCCCCTTTCCTGGTTTTCACACACTGGCACAGTGCTGCATTGTTTGGTTTGCAGATGCTGCAGAGGAGTGTGGATTTGGAATTAAAATAAAGTTCATGGAAACAGTTCCATTAAAAAAACTTGTTTTTACAAAATCTTATTCTCAGCCAAAGTTGCCCTCACAGTGTCCACCTGGAAACGGACAGATACACTTGAAAGATCTCATGCTAGCTGATTTTTTAAGTTTCTCAGAGTGGTTAGAACATTATGAATCTACTGCTCCCCCTCCCCGCCACAGTTTTAAAGTAATTTTTGACATAAGTACTGAAAAGGAGTGATTGTTTTGTCCTTAGTTATCAATTCTAAAGAGCCTTAAGCACATACTTTCAGCACAGGAATAGTCCCACTTAAGTCAATTTTCCATTACCCATATTCTGTGTGGGTTATTTTAAATTAAAGTATTTTTTTTAGTATGCCAAACTGTACTTTTTTTAAAGCAACAAGTGCTCCTAGACTGATAACGTTTACAGCACGGGCTGAATGTTGACAGCCACTTTAACCTCTGAAAAGCAGCATTTCAGATGGAAACACCAGCAGCACTTGGAGTACAGTGCTGCTGCTTTGCCCGCAGTGCTAATGCCCTTCTCTCCCTTTCGTGCAAAAATATACTTTTCATAATGTTCAGCTGACCACTCTATTGTTCTACAGGAAGATCTTGACAGAACAGTCTCCTAAATTGGTCCTGGTTCAAAATAGAAACACTTCAAAGCCTGCTAAATAAAATGTTACCTCTTACAAAGGGACATTTGGAGGCATTATGAATGGGAGACAGGGCTTGAACCAAAAATTCACATCATGAGCTTTGGATCCACATCCCAACTTTGTAACTCAGACCCACATCTACTGTTAACTTGCATTAGGCTGGGCCCCCAAGACATCCTCCTTACCCACAGACAATCTAGCAGAATCTTTGTGGTCTTTGCTAACATCTCACCTTGTTCCCTACAGACTCTTGGCTTCCGCCCCCTGCCAGTTGAGTGAAGACCTTCCAAGTGACTTGCAGTCCTTGTCATGGCTGACCTCTGTTGATGTTCCTCGCTTACAACAGATGGCTAGTGGAAGAATGGACTTCAGCATCAGCTCTCAGGAGTCAATACTGCAGGAGACAGGTAACTTTCCCTGCTGTTAACTGACAAATAATAATAATAAAGAGACAAAATGCTCTGCAACTAGCTTTCTTGTTTGTAACTTTTCACAGTAAGTACAGTAGATTTCACTCTCTGCCAGAAGCACTACATCCTGTTGCCTTCTGTGACAAGAGATACCCCCTATATATATATTTTTTTCTAAGATGCAATATGTACTAGGGGTTAGAACAAAGATTGAAGAATTTGGACTTGACTTTATGCCCAGCTCAGCCTCATTGTGTGACCTTGGTGCAAGGACTTCGTTTTCAGTTCTCAGTATCTCTGGAAATGGTCATTTATCTCTATGCCTTTGTTTCAGCATCACTAAAGAGAAAATAATTTACCAATCCTGCAGCTGTGCACTTCATACAGCCTCTCAGTTAATGGTCACCAAACTTCTCCTTAGTCTCAACATTACGTCAGCAAACATGCCTATTTGTGTTCACTTTATGGAACAATTTATGCCATTAGATTATAAAACCGTTTGGGGCAAAGATTTTAATTCAGTATAATTTACCCTTTGTAAAATGCCACTTACATTAATGACACTACAAAATCATTAGAAAGCTGTCGCCTAACACCCCAGCAGCAACTGCTCTCAGTGGCGTCTGATATCACCCTTGCAGTCTGCAGTGTGTTTTGAGTTCAGTCTTATTTCCATGGAGCCTAATCAGATTTGAAATAAGGCTTTAAAAATAAATAGCAGCTACGTTTTCAGAGATGTAGTTTTGTGTGGGTGCATTCATCATATGTGCTTTTTCATGAATAGGTCCTATGCCAGGTAATATGCATGCAACAGGTGCTCCAGGAGCAATGATTCAGGTGCAGGCCAGTCTGCCACAGGGAATTCTGGGACTGAATACTATTACATCGCATGGAGCAAACGTAAGAGCTGACCTGAGTGGGTTAATGGTCATTGCACTATTTCCCAAGGAAAGATGTTTGACTATAGGACCGACACTTTTGTCTTTTCATCCCAATAGATGAGCCAGTACACAGTCGGAGGGCAGCCATCTCCTAGTTTACAGTCACAGCACCTGCTTTTCTCTGCGCCTCATTCACAGCAAGTGTTTGCCATCACACAGAATGCGCAACAGGTACTATTATTTGCTATGTGGCCTGCGTCTCAGAGTAGCTGTACAGACCAGATTTGCAGGCTCTTGCACAGACCTACAGATATTCTGCACCAAAGTAAATAGCTGAGCTAAAATCGCCTTGAATCCCCCTAACCTAATCTCCGTGCATGTGCCTTTTAGAGTCAGGTTCTAAAATGCCAGTTCTAGGAACCCTTCACAAGGAAAAACACCACTGCCTCCCCTACCACTGGTGACGTGCCATAGAAACTCAGCATTGGGAGTGTTCATTTTCCAGAACCAGTAATCAGCTGCTTATTCCAACTAGGTTATCACTACACAGTCCCCCCCAAATTGGAAGAAAACTTAGTCTATTTGTGTGTCATTTTATAGGGGGAGGGACAGCTCAGTGGTTTGAGCATTGGCCTGCTAAACCCAGGGTTATGAACTCAGTCCTTGAGGAGGCCACTTAGGGATCTGGGGCAAAAATCAGTACTTGGTCCTGCTAGTGAAGGCAGGGGGCTGGACTCAATGATCTTTTGGGGTCCCTTCCAGTTGTATGAGATAGGTATATCTCCATATATTATTATTACCCACCCTCAGCCAGCTTCCTGACAACTCTGCTCACTGCAACAGCAATGCCCAGGGTCTGGAAGAGTACCTCACCAGTCCACAGCTGCAGCTTTTGGGGAGAATTCCATTACGGCCCTCTCCCCTCACGTCCCTCTGAGAGGCCAAGGACAGAGTGGAAACAGAGACAGAGCTGCTCTCATTCCATCCCTCTCCTCAGCTCAGGTCTGCTTTGCAGCCAGGAGCAGACTGCACCAGCACAACACACCCAGATCTACTGTGGATATTTAAAAAAACAAAACCCAAAAACAAACAAACAAAAACCCCCCACCTTAGTCAATCTCCAGAGCTTCAGGACAGTATTTTACCAATGCTAGATTACTCAAAAATGTGATGAACCTGAGGTGGGGCAGGGACAGCCTGGGATGGAGCTGTGACAATGTCACGAATTACAAACAAATTATTTGATAATAGCATTCAGATGAGCAAGAGCCTTGTGTGCTACTGTATAGTGAACCGGAACTGGGAAGCTTTCAGTATGTTCATTTTAATGATGTCCTGTAATTTGGTGTCTGAATCAATTAGAGTCTAAACAGCATAGAAGGTGTCTCCCTTGCAAAAGAGGAAGGGGGTTTGCACGGGACGGAGGATTTCATTATGAGAAAGGATGGAACTTGTTTCAAACTCGTCGTGTCCTTTAGTCCGCTCTTGGCTTCACTGACTGTGAGACGGGAGATTCTAACCAATCTCTTCAAAGCACAGGAGTCTGTTTGAGGAAGTCTTTCCTTTCTACCTGTACTGTGTGGAATGTGATCTTTTTGGGGAGCTTTTGTTTCTCATCAGTACAAAGCCAGAAATAACACATGATGAGAGAGAGAGAGTGTGTGTGTGTGTGTGTGTGATGCTGATTCTTCTGACAGTTTTCCCTCTTTCTTCTGAATACAGTGTAACCCAGCTGCAATATACAATGCATCCTATGGACCCCATCCTCAATATTCTCAACCTCGCCTTGCCCCTCACACTGCTCAGGAAATCCATCCAAAACATTATCCCAAGCCAATCTACTCCTACAGGTGAGTGGAGAACAAGCTGGGCTATTGCTTCCAGCCTGCATTTGGCTTGGTTATAAATGTATCATGCTTGGCACAGCAAAAACTCCGTTTCCTTTCCTAGCACAAACGTGATTTACTTTTCCCATGATCTTGACAGAAGCCTTCTCTGGAGAGGCAAATCCGCATAACTCCTCCAACAGCACTCTGCTGTTCTGTCCAGGTTGTTAGTGTAGTTAGTAACAGTGGAAAGACCTTGACAAGTTAATTCCCTTCCAGCAGAACAGAGGTGGAGTAACAGCACCAAAGAGCTTGGTTCTCAAGATTTCATTATCTCTTTTGAACCCTTAAACACGGAAGCTGGGTAATGTTAGTGTAGAGCTGATGAGACCCCGAGTGCAGTGGGAAGTGACTGTTCACACGGGCAAAGGTGGGTGTCAGGTTGCTAGGTAAAGAGGAGGAGATTATGGGCCAAGACACACAGTCTGAAGCGGGAACTGCTTTTATCTTCTCTCTCTTTCTTCCAGCTGCTTGATTGCAATGGCATTAAAGAACAGTAAAACGGGCAGCCTCCCAGTGAGTGAGATCTATGGCTTCATGAAGGAGCACTTCCCCTACTTTAAGGTAAGGAATCAATAAGCTTTTACAACGGAAGGGAACAAAACAGGCCTAGCCACTTGCCATTGCATTCGATCTGTAGCATCTCAACACAGTGTACCAAAAACAACCACCCCAGACACCCACGCGTCTCCCCTGCTTTACCCTGGCTGCATTTTAATTCCGGAGTCACACGATGTCTAGGGGAGCTGGCTATTTATGCATAAGCCTCTGGGCATAAACAGAGAAAACAGCCTGCCCACAACAGATGGCACCATGACATCATCCTCCTTCCATCCCCTCCTTGGGCTGTCCCCAAAAGCAAGAACACCCTGGTCCCCAAGAGAAGGTGGCCTCAAGAAACACCATCCCTGGTAGCCTTGGAGCCTCCCTCAGATCCTCCTAGGTTTTTACATGGGGTCTATTGCTGTGACATGTAAGGCCTGGTATCTCCCCCCTACCCTCAAACAAAATGTGTCCAGTTCCACAAACTCTGCCTTGGGCAGACCCATGCATGTAGCAAGTTCCACAGCCAGTTGTCTTCCCCTGAAAATATCCTGCTGCCTCCAGGCCTCCACAGATCAAGTCTAGGGCCTGTCAACAGCACAGCCTCAGCTGAGCGCACCTGACAGAAGGGTAGAGGGCCTAGGGAGAGGGGCTGTCTCAGAAGTAAGTTGGACCCAAACTGATTTATTTACATTGACACCAAGGCCTTGAACTGTGCTTGGAAGCTAGTGCAGCCCAGAGCCTTGTGACGTACAAAAACATGCAGCATAAGGAGGCCTGGTGTGATACGCTGAAAGCTACTTGTATTGCTAAGCGGGTGGGCAACCTGCTGTGATATGCAGGGCCAGTGAGAGTCCCCCCCCAGTCTCCTCACCGCAGCAGCTTATTTGAACAACAAACTTCTGCCCTCCAGACAGCGCCCGATGGTTGGAAGAACTCTGTGCGCCATAACCTCTCCCTGAACAAGTGCTTTGAGAAAGTGGAGAATAAAATGAGTGGCACCTCACGCAAAGGCTGCCTGTGGGCCCTCAACCCTGCTAAGATTGACAAGATGGAAGAAGAGATGCAGAAATGGAAGAGGAAGGACTTGGCTGCTATTCACAGGAGCATGGCCAATCCAGGTAGACTGTGTAGAAGAGTCACAGTAAACAGTTTGACCAGTCACACACAAATTGTTATACAGTTATCCAGAGCAGGGCTTGGGAAAGGAGGGAAAACGTTTCAGAGGACAGAGTCGCTCTCTGGGGCTTGTTGCACGTAGGCGGCTGCCAAGGATGTTGGTTTGGGTAGCTGAGTGATTGGGGAAGCAGTGCATCATGCTCTTTTGGCACACTCCAGGAGTGTTTATTATTGGCCTAAAAACGAAACAGGTTTCTCAGGATTCTAGCATAAAAACACAGGCCTGGGTTTGCTGGACTAGTGCCTTCCGTGTGAAATAGTCAGTGCTGGCATCGGAACTGAGCCATGGGAGCACAGGAGAGGCAGAGAATTTTTGTTATTGTATTTTTTGATTCAGGACTTTATCCTAAAGCTTGCCGTGCTTCCTAAATTCCCCTGCCTCTGACCCTTCCAGCCCTGATCCAACCCGCCCCCCAGGCACTGACTCATGTTCCCAGCTGCTGCCTCTCCCTGCCCTTCGCTATCTGGTCATCACTCCCCTCACCTCTCCTCGGAGCGTCGTCTAGTGATTAATGCTTGGCAATGAAAGCCAGAACTCCTGTCTTTTATATCCAGCTGTGCCTCTAACATGGTGAGATTTTGGGCAAACCAGACTTCAGCTCACTAGCCCTCGGACTACTCACCTGTAAAATGGGTGCGCTCCCTCCCACCTAGCACAATGGATGGGAGGCGGAATTCATGCTGTACAAGGCTTTGAGATCATCTGGTGGAAGATGTTAAATTACCAACAATATTTTCTATTCTAAGCCCTGACTCCCATTTTCGCAAGATACTCCAGTCACTTTTATCTTGAGACAGTAACCATTAATCTTAATAGGGCATGCCAGCTCTCTCAGACTCAGGTCAGATCCAAGATAATTATCTTCTGACCCAGTCTTTAGACATTCTAGACAAGTTCCACTGCCTCTGATGGTCAGTGCTATAGAGCATTGCATTTTAAACACCACATTTCATGCCTATTATTTTGCAGAATTATTGAGATTTTTATTCATGCTCCAAGATTTCCCCATTTTTATAACAAACAGCGTATCTGTTAAGCTCTTAGTAGCATGGCAGTGGCTGAAACCAAACCTGACCTTTCCTGGGAAGTCTGGAACGTGTGATCAGAATGACATAACGTTTTATTTTTGACTGAAGAGTTTAAAAACAAAGTAGTATTGAAGCTATCATGTGGCTGTCCTTAAAACATACTTAAGATGTAAAGACAAGTTCAGCAAATCCTCAGTCCGATTAAAATTCCCTGATCTCTATCAACAAGGAGCTCAATGTAGGTCTGCCCCATGTGGTTTGAAGAGTGTTAGCCTGACTGTCCTGGTAAATATGCCAGGGTTTTCTTGGCCTGATCATAAGACATCAAAGAGAAGACCTGTGTATGGAAGGGAGGGAGGAGTGGAGGTGGCAAGAGGTAACTGTCCAGCTCTAGAACTGTATTTCTGCAGCGTCTCTCTATTTACTGCTGAAAAGCAAAGCATGCATTGCAAACCCTCAGCTGCCTCAGGGACCTACTAGCCCTGCTCACACCATGGTAGACGTGTGTGCTCAGTTGCTTGTTTTCCCATACAGAGGAATTAGACAAACTAATCACTGACAGACCTGAGAACTGCAGGCGGTCTAGTAAATCGGCAGAATCCGAAGTGTCCACACTGACCCGCATGACTGCAGCCCAAGGCCGAATCTCCATCTCCAAGCTGCAGCCCCAGCCCATGACGCTCTCTCTGCAGTCCATACCACTGCATCACCAGATCCAGACCCAGGCTCACATAGCCCCGGACTCACCGGCACCTGCCCAGACACCTCCTCTCCATACTCTGCCTGACATGAGCCAGAGTCCGCTTCCTCATCACCCAATGAGCCGCGCACCCGCAGACTTCCTGAATGTGACGGCAGATATGAACAGCGAAGTGGATGCTCTTGATCCAAGCATCATGGATTTTGCACTACAAGGTAAGGGGAAGCTGGATGGGAGCAGTGTATTAGAGAGAGAGAGAGTGTGAGAGAGAGTGTGAGTCCTAGTTATGGAGACACTGTACATATAAAACACATCCTGGTCCAGTAGGACATACTGGGCTCACCTCCGCTGAAATACTGCAAGATTGGGCTGAAATAGAAGATCAGAATTCTATCTGGAATACTATGGTTTATGTACATTGAATTTCCCTACATGCTTCAGTATAATTTAGCCCAGTGGTGCAGTGTCCAGGGAAGATCAGGTGTGCATGTGGGAGGGGCAGGGGTGGAGGAGGGTTGGCTTAATGGTTCAAGAAAAGGACCATGTTCATGGCCAGTCCGAGAACCTGCCTAGAACAGGATCTCCCGAGTTCTAATCTTAGCTCGGACAATGACTCCCCCCTTGTGGCCGGGGGCAAGTCGCAGCTTCTGTGCCACAGTTTCCCCACCTGCAAAAAGGAGCACTTCACCTCCCACGGTTGTTGTGAAGATTAGCTGCATCATGTCCATGCAGCACAGCAGGAGAGAAGAGGGCTATATAAATACTCTCATTACGGGTGAAGAATACGTTTTAAGCAAATTGGGAGGGGCAGGAAAGATAGCTGTGGACTGACCAGCTGAATCCATATTATTCCTGCTATTCTGAAGGCCTTTGTACCACAAAACCAAAAACCTTGTCGCTCACAAGCATCATCCTATGACTGAGTAGAAATTAAAACCTTTCAGCTAAGATAATTAAACAAACAGTTACTCTTAAGACCATTGTATACCCTAAACCCAGCCCATGACAGGTCAAAACTGTAACAGGACTGAATTTATCATCTTTTAAAAGGAAATATATGGGAAGAAATGAAAGACGACAGCTTCAATCTAGATACCTTAGGTGCCTTCAGCAACTCCCCTCTCCAGCTCTCAGACTGTGACCTGGGCATCGCTGGCCTCACCCCCGTCTCGAGTGGTAGTGATTATTCCTTCTCAGACTTACAGGTCACAGGCCTCTACACTACTTACGCCACATTGGATAACGTAGCCTCATCACAGTACATGAATGGTCAAGGCAACAAGCCCATTGCTCTACTTTAAGATTCACACATGCGAGGACCTAAGTAACTTGTTACAGGCCTATTCCCTTTGAGGCCTTAGGATAGGATCTGAAAGCTAGAAAGCAGCTCCTTCCGCAGACCCCTGCATCGTGCAAGGTATTTACCAGAACTCTCAGCGTGATGCCAAAATGTATCAAGCCAGTACTAGCATGGGGTTTGTGAACACATCTCCCTCGTCATCTTCACTGAGATCAAAGAGGATTTTGGCTGTTGTGATACAAGAAAGGGGAGCTGACAAAACGGAGCGTGGAATGCATCAGTTAGGAAAAACTTTACTAGAACAATTCACGCACTAGTCATATTATGTTTAAACGTAATCCAATCCTCAGAACTAATGTCGTGTGCAGGAGTGGCACGCAGATTCCATTTGACCACAACATACAACAAGAGCCAATGCACCAGCTCACTGCTCCAGTGGACCGAGTCAGAGATTCCGAGAACCACCTGACCTTATGTATTTGTTTCTTTTTTTTTTTTTTTTCAAAGAGCCAAATAACCGCAGCCATCAAACAAACGGATATCGCATGCCTTTTCTGGAAATTCTTGCAATGCCAACACCTTTCGATGTAACTGTCTTTAAATGTATTCTTGGAGGAGGGAGTAGGGTGGGAAGGAGGCTTCAAGCATAAATTTTTTAAATCAAACCCACAATTTTTACCTAGGGCTTAATAAAACAGGAGGGTGGGTGGCTGACCACGTGGAGGAGGTAGTAGGGCTGAATTATTAAACTGATCACTGGAGTGGAATTTTAGGAATGACATTTATCTTAGGCTTGAAAAAAAAATTAGATTTGTTACAATAGTTCCTGTGTATTGTGCTTCTGTTGAGTCTTGTGCTAGGCAGTATTACTATTTGTAAATTTATTTATATTTATTGTCATGAAGAGAAAAGAAATTATGTAAACTGACCACTGTTCAGTTTTTTTTAAATGCAGTAACTATTTGCATGAACTAAATTATTCATAATCACAAATGCAACACCTTATTTTAAATCACTTTTGTAGTACTTTGGTTTCATTTTGAAAGCTGAATTTAAACAAGCACTTTTGATACTGTGAAACACCTTTAAAAAAAAAGTCAGACCAAATTTTTTTTTTAACTGTACAGTACCAATTCATAATTGTCTTTTTTCCTAATTAACCTAAGCAAAATTGATTCTCACCATGCATTTTTTTGGTAAACTTTTGAAAACTAATACGTATTTGGTAACGTTTTAAAATTGGATTTGAAGAAAGTTCAAACTACGAGTGATGTAAAGCAAGTTGTAAGAATTACACTTATATGCAGTGTTTAGGTTTTTGTACATTTAAATATGACATTTAAGTAATATTTATTATTATTTTTTGTTTTTGCTTATCACTGTGCCTCGATAACAATTTTACACTTCCTTATAATTGTACCAACATTGTACCGGCTTAGATTCAGACAAAAAACTCTTCCCTACACTAAATTATGACTAAGAATGTTTTGAAGCAGAAAAGGCGCCACTAATTTTTCAGTACACAGATTTAAACAAGAAAAAAATAAAACAGCCAGCCTTTGTTAAATTCTATATACTGATACTCTGGGAAGATGTAGAATGCAGGATCTTATCCCACTGCAATGTCCAGTGGTACTTTCTTGTTGAAAATCAACATTGTAAAAATGAGATGTGATAATGTCTTATGAGTATATATCTTTTCAATTATGCACATAAGTAATAACCTCTTCTAAAATGGCATGATGCTCCATGTCATAATTTATTGTTTACTCAAGTCCCATTTAGAAAGAAAATAATGTGGACATTGATCATTTGATGTGAGTGGTATCATTTAAGATGTTTTAAATTTTTTAATAAATATTTCTTAGTGCTAACCCTGGGTTATTCTAGATGGACTGTGTTAAAATTAGTCAGGTGTACATAAAGTCATGTTCAAAGGGTACTTTGCAGCTAAGCGTTAAAAAGCATCTGAATATTACCTGGTGGAGAATGGTTTTATCCAATTTAATAATGCAGTAAGCTCAGAAAATGTTGATCTTTGATGTACTGTGTACTAAGTTTGCTGCAAATGACTAGAAACTTCTCTTGAAGATGAGACTGTACATTATCTAGAAAGAGCCACCACTATAGGAAAAACAGTCGTGTCCCTCATTTCTACTATCTACACAAATTAAAACAGTTTACTACTATACAGCGCCTTTCATCAAACGTCACACATAAAATTATGCCTTGAAACCTACCATGACATCCCTTGGAATCACTCTCATGTTACAGCTCGGAAGAGAGGGGCACAGAGAGCTGAGTGGCTTGTTCTAGGTCGTTCAGCAAGCCAAGCCATTTGTGCAGAACCTGGAATAGAATCCAGGAGTCCTGGCTCCTAGTCGCCTGCTCTCTTCAGATGGTAGGGTTACAAAACAGGCTAAGCAGTTGAACCTATTTCAGGAAAATTCTAAATAGAAATAGATATAAATCTGTTGCTTTTTCCTCCTCTTCTCCCTGCCCCCCAATTCAAGCCTCCCTTGAGAATAACACTTTTAAAAGGTGCATCATGTACTTTCCTGCACAACCCACTTGCTGTGGAGAATCTTTGCATCTAAACTCACCTGCAGCCACTGATGTTCGTGTAGTTCCACTTCTCACAAAAGAAGTCCCGCCAACCCATTGTGTATGAAAACAGATCTTAAAAAGATGAGCCATTGAAATCAGGTTACATTGGAAGGGGCTGAACATTACTACCTCTGGACCATTCTTTGAGGGCCTGTGTGAAAGTCACTGCCTCATCCCCCTCCTCAAGTGTCACTGGCTGCCCAACATTTTAGCAAAATGGCTCCTGAGATCATGATGGAACTAGGTTCACATTCCTGAAAGGCCATTCAGGCTCCAACCTCAGCTTCCTCTTCACCTCCCTGTGCCTCAGCCAATCCACCTGGAAGAGACAGGTGACGTCAGAACTTCTCTGCAAATCAGATGCTGTATTTAACAGGTGCCCCAGGGTTAGTAAAGTGACAAGGAAGGTTTTGGATTGGGGCAAGGGGTGGGGGAAAACAGGGTTTATGTTACAGAGCATCACACAGACCACTGTTGCCATGTTACTTACCCAAGGTCTGGTCACCATGTAGTCCCTTCTCCGGATGGTTCAGAGGACACTAGCTGAACGTCACTCTGGTGTTTTCTGCAGCAGTTTTAACAGCAGCAAGTTTTTTATCCAGTAAAAGGCCTATGCACCCTATACTTCCCTACAAGTCTTTCAAACATACTCCTACTATCTTCAAAAATCCCAGACATACAGTATTTCATACAAATAGTATTCAGTTTTCATTAAGAGACAGGGTTGATGAGCGTAACTAGCTAAGTCGCCACAATAAAGTATCAAGTGTGCACAGTAACATGTGCTATTGGCTTTCACTGGTTTTAAATAGGCTTTGACATTGCATTGGTGGTGATGGAACAGGGTGCATCCCTAAATTTGGTGCAGTGGAGGGCATTCCATCATGCATGGGCTTTGCAAATATTCATGTTTTAAGAGATTTTATTTTGTAAGATTACTGGAAACTATAGCTAGTTTAATAGCAGATGTCTTCATTCTCATAGGTTACATACAGAGTAATCTAAAAGAATCATTTACTCTTTGGTCTGTCCCTACCCAAGCTATCCCAGAATGCCCTTTTTGAAAAAATTGCTCAATTAGTGCCCAAGTGTTGCAGTGCAGGCCCCAGGCCATGCATCATCAAATGATGTTCCTGCAAAATACCCAATCCACCCAGGTAGAAAAGGGTGGAAAAGAAAAAAGAACCAGCTACATGACTGAGACAGATTGGCTAGAGCATCCTTGTTTCCCGACCTCACTCTAACATAATCGGGTTAGAAAGAACCACAGCCGGGCATTTCCACACTATAACAGCAGCCGCTGGAAACCATAAAGGTAACCAGCTAGGGACTGCTCACCCGTGGCAGAGCAGGGATTTGTGTATGAACACATTGCTCCAGGAAAGCGAGCTCCATACCACATGGTGGCAGATGTTTCTGCTCTGCACATTTAATGCAATGAGATGATACAGATCATGGAAACTCTGCATTTAGAACAAAGGCAAAGAAACAGAAGTCAGAGAATCCTCCCTGAAAACTGTCATCATTTTATTTGGAGCAGTTGGGCTGGATTTCCCAATTCTCCTTCCATACAGTGAGTTTTGTTAACAACACATCCTCTTCTCTCTGACAAAACTCGTGCAGGTGTAACACCTTTTAAATCAAGGAGCTTTTAAAGTCTCTCCTGCTGCTCGCTTCTCAATAAAATACATAATACATTCTTTTTGGAAAAACCTCACCACTGGCATTGCATATAGTAAGTTGTTTCATCACATTCCCTAGCCCACTGTGTATACAGCTGTCCTGTGCGTCTTTGGTTTTGTCATTATTTGGTTTCAAATCAAGTGACGGATCTGTAACATTGCCAAATAATGGCTTTTACACTGTTTTAAACCAGGTAACCAATTTTATTCCCGTAAGGCCATATCTAAGAGCCGTAAGGCCGTATCTTAGTCTTATGATTAAAGATTACAGTGAGACATGGTACATATATTGTCATGAGGTTATGCAACCCAGGATAGTCGAAAGATATACGTGACCTGAGGATTTATTTTTAAAATGGCAAAAGGGTGGATCACCACTATTCTGCAGTTACATTAGGCAAATGGATTTGTTAAATGCTACCACAATAGAACAAGGGACAGTAAGATCTAAATCATTGCTTTTACTAAACAGTTTGAAGTGTGTGATGTGTTACCCTAATTCACGAGGTCAGGTTAATCACTGACAAGGTCAGGTCTACATGTGCTCTCCCTCCCCACTCCAAATAGAGTGTGGGTGGGTGGGAGGGAAAGCAGGTGCAGACACTGAAATAATTCCAAGGAATTCCAATATGAAATGGAAGGGGACACCAACTAAAGAAGAGATGGAAAATTCAACTGCCCCTTTTCATTCCCTTGTTAGAACTGGGGCTGTTTAACAAATCCTGCACTGACAACTGTGTTAACAGCTGCAAACTTGGTGTCCTGACTACAAATAAAAAGAAAGAGACAAGTTGAAATGTATGGCTCTGTCAAAACCTTTCCTCGAATCCCTGACCACGTTCCAAGAATTATTTCATAATCACCTCCACTAGACACTGCCATAGCAGGGGAATAAAGAGGCTCTCCAATGGTTTTCTAGTGGTTAGTGTGAATGTTTTTCCAACACACAGTTTTCTCTTATTCATTAAAAATAACATTTTCTTATTATGCTGGCAGATGGTCAGCAACAATAAACATTAGTACAAAAATAGTTCTCTTTCTGGCTATTATACAGAGTTTGATTTCTACTCCCAGCTCCATTCATTCTAATGAAATGGAAGTCACAAAAATGACCCTGGGGCCCATCCCTACCGGCTTTGTGCTGGAGACAAGGTCAATTTGGGTTGAATTTAAATCCCACAAAAATGTCACTGTAATGGATTTGTTTTTTTAAATTGTCCCCACAAGTCCAAGATGAACACGGTGTTCACAGAAAGACTATTTTCATGACTGAAAATGCAACGATGGCATCATTTACTGAGAGACATCAGTAGAGTCTAAAGCTTCAACACTAGGTTTGAATACATGCAGGCAAGAAGACATCTGGTCTCAAAGGAGTGGTTTCTCTCTGTGCGCTTCCTTGTCTACAGCGATTGTTCCTGGCACCCCCACCTGCGGCCTCTCTGTCAAGAAGCGGGGAGGATTATCCATGGTAGATAAGAGACGAGTGATCTGGGCCCTCTGTGCACGGGTGATGTGCTGAGTCAAGTGAATCATGCAGTCCAGGGCCACCTCTGGGTTTGCTTGAACCAAGCTACAGTGGACACAGGAAAGGAAGGAGGAGGGTGGCATCATTTAATTACTGGTAGAGAGCCAGGCATTGTGCATGGACACACAGAAAGACAGCTTCTGCTCTAAAGATCTTATAATCTAAGCAACAACCATCCAGTGCCTCCTACACACTATACTCAAACTGTGATAAAATCATCTATTGTGGCCATTTATACCCAGGAGACACGTATTACTCAGTTTTAACGAAGCAACACCCAACTTCCTCCAGTAAGAAGCCAGAGCACCCCATTTACTCACCTCCGGATATGTCTAAGGGCATAGTCCCGTTTCAGATATTTTATGTTTTCTCGAATGGCTGATCGGGAACCCTCCTCTTCTTGCAAGTGTTTCTCCAGCCATTCCACCACTGCCTGGTTATTGTCCCAGAGATAGCCCTAGAGAAAACAACAAGAGCATCTTTGCATACTCCTGAGAGAGAGGTGAGTCCTACAAAGTCATCCAATCCATCTTCTTTCCAGTGCAGGGTTACTCCTGATTGTACTGTCAAACCCAGATTTAGACTATCTCAGGACAGACAGCCTTCCTTGGGACACTATTCCTCATACCAACAGATCTTACCCTCACATATCTTTTAAGGCCCGTGCAGGTCCTGAAAGCTGAAGCAGTTATGCAAACAATGCAATGCCTTCATTTGCATAGCAGGTGAAAATGCAATGCATTATTTGCATAATTCTACTCCCTTTCCCCAAAATTTCCTTCTCACTTCCCCTCTCCCTGCCTCTTCCCCGAGCATTACTGTTCTGTCAGGTTTCTTCCTCCCACTTCATATTCCCACCCAGACATCTGGGCTAGTTCCCAATATATTGGTTTGCAATTTTTCAGTTGATTCTTGGTTTCTTATTGATTTATTTTCCCACTTTTCCTATTCTCTTCGATGGTTCTGTAACCCCCTCACCTCCCATCCTTACTGGTATTTGAAACTCCTCTCTGCTCAGTGTATTTCATACTCAACATCTTTCTTAATGATCAGGAAGAGGGAATGTGAAGTAAAACCTGAGCTAAACACAGATCCCAGAAGTACAACACTAGACTCCGCCCTCAACTCCACAGATTATTCTGTATTTTGGTTCAGGCACCCAGTTGTCAGTCTGCATGACAGTGTTCACAGCTGAGGCCAAGCAAATTCAGTTGGCAGAGTAAAACTTCATGAGGTTGTAATCAACTGCTTTACTCAGAACTGAATATCCTTGAATCTTACATTCAATGTATCTCACATTCCCTTCACCTACTAATTCCATCATTTCATCAAGCACTTCAGTTTGCTTAGTGAAACTTATTCTGAAACTCATGTAATTTACTGCTTAGGGTTCTGTCTTTCCCTAGATGGTTAGTGGTTCTATTTCTCTTAGTATTGGTTCTATTATTTTATGAGGGACAGAAATCAAACTTACAGGGTAGTAACAGCCACGATTGTCAATTAACTTAAAGTTCATAAGTCATGACTTGAGAATTTTTATTTAAAGATAAATAAAAAAAATACAACAAAGCAGCTTGAAAGCACCGGCATGCAATCTCTTCTTTCTCCACTGATAGATGCTGCTTCAAGATAAAGAGATCAACCATGTGACTTCTTTTTTTGCACCATTTTGTTTAAGTTTGATGATTACTTGCATCCAAGTGTAGGTCACCTGATCTGAAGAGACCCTGCTTGGATTTTAGTGGCCACTCACCATGGCAGGAATGTTACGCTCAAGCTATGGAACAGTAACTCTGATAACGTTTCAGCCAAACTCAGAAAGTCAAATGAGCGTGTGCATGTGTGGGGATGCACGGCAGGGTGTCGTTGGACAGTACTGGAGCCACTGAGAAAACAGACTGCAGATCAGTAACACAAGAACCTGAAATAGCCAAGATGAAGAGATACCTTCACAGCTCCTTCCGTCTCCATGAACCAGCGGCGCAGCATGGACTGGATGTGAATGTTGCTGAGCTCACTGTCTGCATTCAGAATCTCCGTTTTCACCACCTCCTCCAAAAGGAGGCGCCGCAGACGCCAGTATAAGAAGGTACGGGCTTTCTTCCACTCAAGTATATCCTGGGGTGATGGAGGGAAGAGAGTTCAAAATTCAGGCTTGTACAGGAAATGCTTTGGGGATAGTGGAGATGAGGAAATAGCTGAAGTTCAGGATACTGGTACATTCCATTTGTCTGGATAAAATATTTGGGAGGGGCAGGTGTATCCTTGCAATCTGCGTCTCCAGAGAGATTCCCCATTGTGACCTCCCCCTGCTTATAGACATGCTGCCCTTCTCAAGAGTAGCATCGCAATCAGAGGTAAAACCTCTGCTGTTCAAATCCTTCAGGGACAGCAAGACTCTCTCCAGCAGCACAATGCAACTCTGACCAGAATTCCTTTCCACACAGCACTGCGCTCTAACAGAGCCCAATCCTGGAGCCAATGGGGTCCTAAGTGGGTGCTGGGGCCTCAGAGAGAAATACTAAGTCAGAAGCATTGGTGCTGTCATGTCACGCAGCAGCAACCTACTCCCTTGCTCTTGCCCATCCCATGACAGGACAGGGTCTCACCCACATCAGCCCTGGGATTGCCCTCTACAGTAATGAGATTTTTTCTTTAAAATGCCTTGATCATGTTTTCTAATGGCGAATCATCAGGGCTGTTACATTTCCCCAATATCAGCATAATAAAAGCTGAAAGCAAAGTGCTATCGCTTAACTGCAATAACGCCCTTCTCGTGCATTCTTCCTGGCGTGTCGTGAAGGTCAGCAAACTGCACTGCCACCTGGTGGAAGATGGGTAACAGGAGCTCTTCCCGAGCTTTCAGCTGCTTTTTCAGCTCTCTGTGATCCTCTTCTAGGAGTTCTGGGGTACCTGTTATTCCAGGAAACAAAGCATCTGTCAGTCTGGATTTGAGTTCAGTTACCTGCAAGCCAGGCTGTAAGAGAGCAGCAAATTTTAAACTAGGAACAACCAAGAAAGGGTTAAAAATTCTCCTCAAAAACACAAAACAAAACAACCCGAAAACCCATGGGCCTAACTACTGTACTAATGACCTTAAATGGGAGTTTGTAGTTTATACACTGACACAAATGTGCATGGCACACTACAGAAAAATAAGGCACTGTCTCTGTCCAAGGAGTTTCAAAGATCAAGCTATGCCTAAACAGACTGAGTGTGCTTGTGTTTTACATATAGCATCTTTATAGTTTCCTAAAATCTTAGAAACAAAAAGTAACTTAGAAGAAATAACATTTGTAGAGCTACTCTGAAATTTGTAGAGCTGATGATTGTTCTCTGAGGGTGCGTGTGAATCGTGTGAAGAACAGATAGACAAGGCACTATGGACATCACAACCCCTCAGAGAGATTATTGTTAATTTATATTCAAATAGTACAGAGTGGCCCCAATCAGGTCAAGCACTGTCCAGGATTCACTGTTAAAAGAAACCTCCATTGGCACCTAAACAGGATTTCCCAGATGGCCACTGCAGCCTCATGATTTAAGCTAGCAACGTAAACTGGAACAAGAAGGAAAGGGGGAAACAAATTCTCTTCTTACCCAGCTGTTCAACGAGTCGGGCATAGACTGAATCAATTCTTCTCATGGTCTTTATCAAATCCTTCTTCCTGAATTTAATTTCCACTGTTCCTTCGGCTTCTAAAATGCCTCCCCTAGAAAGGACGGAGGTTTTGTGATGCCAAGTTTGGTACAGTGGAGAAGTCTGTATGGGGAAGATACATTCTGGGAAGCCTTTCCAGTTTTATATTATTTTCAGCAGAAATTTTGTTCTTATTGTTACAGAGGGTGTTTAAATTTGAGGATTAAGAGCAGGGACACAGGAAATCTGCAAGGGTTTCCCTTCGCAAATCTCAGATTTCTGCAGCTCTCTCTTCCTAGCATTTTCTACTATTTGCCCCTACGTTCAATAGTTATCACCAAATATTCAAGAAGATAAAAGAAAGGCCATTAAAAATAAAGATAAGAAGTTTATTTAGCCCAGCAATGTATACTGTTGGAGGATCAGTTATGTAGAATATCCAGCAAATTGTGCTGTTAGAGCCCAACAATCTTTAGCTGTTGGCTCATCAGTTTGGCAGGTTAACAAATCCCAAGTGTTAATGAGACTGCTGCAAATGAGTCTATGAATTCATGAAGGGATCACATAACGGGTTCGTATTTCCTCTGCAATGTGCCTCACATTTTTTGGGTGTTCTGTAAGTATTATTTCTAACAATACAGGTTCTCTCCTAGTACTTGAAAGATCTCAGCAGATCACCAGTTACAGAGTTGTAGTTGTATAACTTTAAACAGGACATTGGTTAGGTATTGTTCAGACTTTTTGCAATAATTGCATTCACAATGACTGCCCTGCTTGAAAGTCAGGCCGAAATGTGGGTGAGGTGATATCTTCTATTTGACCAACTTCTGTTTGTGAGACAGACAAACTTTTGAGCCACACCAAGCTCTTCGTCAGTTGGTCCAACACACACCTTGTCTCTCTGATATCCTGGGACCATCATGGCTACAGCTACACTGCATAAAGCAGAAATGAGTCTTTTCCCCAAGTGTAGTTTAGATTTCTCTTCCACCCCTGTGGGCTGTTGGGAAGGATTTATCAGTGAAGAGAACACCATTCAAAGGCCCCCAGGCACATGGCATGGAGAACACATGCACTTTACAAGCATAGGAAAAGGAAGGTCACATTTTCATAGACTCACAGATTCCAGGCCAGACTCACAAGGCCAGAAGGGACCATTGCAATCATCTAGTCTGACCTCCTGCGTAGCACGGGCCAGAAACCTGCCCCCAAATAATCCTAAAGCAGAGCTTTTAGAAAAACACCTGGTGATGATTTAAAAATAGTCAGGACTGGAGAATCTACCATGACCCTTGGTAAAATTGTACCAATGGTTAATTACCCTCACTGTTAAAAATGTACCCCTTATTTCCAGCCTGAATTTGTCTAACTTCAGCTTCTAGCCATTGGATCATGCTATAACTCTCTCTGCTAGATGGAAGAGCCCATTATTAAATAGCTGTTCCCCACGTAGATATTTATAGACTGTGATCATGTCATCCCTTAACCTTCTCTTTGTTAAGCTGAATAGATTGGGCTCCTATCACTATAAGGGATGTTTTCTAATCCTTTAATTATAGTTGGTCTTAGAACCCTCTCAAGTTTATCAACATCCTTCTTGAAGTGTGGACTCCAGAACTGGACTCAGGATTCCAGCCATGATCACACCAGTGCCAAATACAGAGATCAAATAACCTCTCTGCTCCTTCTCAAGATTCCCGTTTACGCATCCCATGATCACCTTAGCCCCCTTGGCCACAGCATTGCACTAGAAGCTCATGTTCATTTGATTATCTATCACAATTTTTTCAGTCACTGCTTTCAAGAATTGAGTGCCCCATCCTGTAAGCAGGAGCTACATTCTTTGTTCCTAGATGTGTACATCCACACTTAACTCAGCTGTATTAAAATACATATTGTTTGCATGATCCCTGTTTACTAAGCAATCTAGATCACTCTGACTGTTTTGGGCTCATCATCCTTATCCAACCCTTAAAAAAATATGGAAATGCTGACTAGAAACTTAAGCCAAAGGCTATGGAAAAATGCCTAGAACAGTAGAGAGTTACAAGGAAAGTACCAGAATAGAAGACTCCAAAAAACACCCTGCGAAAGATATTACCTACCTGCTCTCCTTGTCTGCATAAAGCTCCATGTACACAGGGTTGATTGTTGGATCAATTACTACCCAGGACCCTCCTCTTAGCTCGGCATGTGGGGGGATGTAGACAAGAACAGGCTGTTTAAACTGCCTGAGGCTATCGACAATGTACGCACCAAACTTCAGCACCTGATCGTACATATCTGAAAACCAAGACCTTTATGTTATCAATCACTTGTGGTAACACCTCCTGCTTTGCAGAACTAACAGAGACAAACTATGGGTTGGGTGACACATGCCAGGGAGAAGTGCCAGGTTTAATATTTCATTCCCTATCCCTTCTCTGGACCCCTGCACTTACCTCTACTCTAAAGTGCCTGCCTCTTCCAGATGCCACCCTGCAGCCATCCCAGCTGAGGATGCCCAGCAGTTTGACTCTATAAAACCTGCTAGATTTCTTACTTAAACAATCCAAAGCACTTCCCTCCCCAACAGAGACTGAACAGGCTGCCTCCACAGTAAAAAATAAACCAAACAAAAGACACCCCAACCTGCAATGTGACACTAATGCAGCCCTCCTAGCCGTCAGCTCCTGCAGCAGCTGCCGTGCGGGAGAGCTATGCAGGAGGCGAATCTCAGAACAGCATCACACAGTCAGCATGCTCCCGGGGGAAACAACACTCCTAGAAATAGCAGCAATAAAGGGGACATGCTGAGCTTGCTCAGGATCCCCATACTCCACGTGGGATCACAACCTGGCTCTCCTCACTGACTCCGGTTCGGCGAAGAGCAAATCACCTTTCATGCCACTGGAGAATCCCCTCCAGTTTGCAAAGATCAAGAGAGGGAGCCGCTCTCGGTCGAAGTCCCTTATAACCTGGGCAGTTTTAAAAGCTGAATCTGGGAACCACACCTGTCCAGCCTGCTGGACTATCTGAAAGAGAGCAAGCAGGAGTGTTCAGTTAGGGTTAGATTCCTCTTGGCAAACGAGGCTGGTAGGTCAACAAAGTACGGTCATCGGACGGTTTAAAACCGGTGAAGGGATCTAGGGTAGTTGATTCCACCAGCCTGAAAGATGAGGAAGAATGGAGAAGCCAGAAATCCACACAGAAGGGTCATCCAGAGCAGGATTTTCTTCTAGCTTTATGATACAAAGCATTGCCACTGTATATATGTTCACACTCCCCAATGGTTTCCCAACATACCTTTGCTTCAGAATCCAGGTTTGCAGGGTCAGCTGGTATTGCCATCTCCACAGTCCGGGTCTCCACCGCTACCACACCGATGGGGATCCCTCCCAATCTGCAGAGAACCAGGGACCAGTTCGGTTTCTAAAGCAGAGATGAATTTTTACTTCTATCAAGCGGAAGAGTTCAACTGGTCTCAAAGCAAGTCCAGGGGGCTTGCTTTCCCCACTGCTCAACAGAGCAACATAGGGGGGACACCACAGAACCTGTTCCCAGGAAGGCTCATCCCCCAGGAGGGGACGACGCAACCCCAAGTTAATTAAAGCACCGCTTGGCTGAAGGTCAGCTACCTTTTATACAGACAGTTTAGTGCCTACTCCTGCCTGATTTACCACTCAGACAGGAGCACAGACTTCAGTGGGAATCGCGATTCTGCACGTCCAGGCAGGAAATGGCTCTTAGTGTACACTGTTAACAGCTGGTTTAGGGAAGAGCCGTGCTTTGTTGTTACCTTGCTCTGCCAACTACAACGGTCTGTGCCCAAGGCTGCATGATCTCCATGAAAGTGCCATGATCAAAGAAGCCACTCTGCCAGGTTCCCTTAACAACTGTCCAATGAAACAGAGCACATAACTGTAAGGCTATTTTGCTGACCAGTTCACAATAAACTCCCAGCGCACATTATATCAAACAGCAGTAAAATTCTGCGGACACAAGACTGGGAGCATTTTACAGCAACAAATACACGTAGGATGGAGAGACAGAATGGAGTTTCTGCAGAAGGTCTAGGTTAGAACACGCTTACTTGGATGTGGTCTTCCTGCCAGCATCCATCTGGGGTCGTAGGGGCCTTTGGAAGGGACAAAATCAATTTCTCGTTCAATGGGGTCACTTGTAGCAGTAACAGGCACTGGGCTACGATTGTCCTGTAAGAAGAAAAATCTCTAACCCAGTTTTACCAAATAGCACTACAAAAAATCCGTTGGACAATGTTTGTTCCCACTCTACCCTTTACCCTACTGAAATGCTACTTAGGCTGTTACAGAAATAGCATTAATCCAGACTAATTCCCTTACCTATAATTATTCTTCCCTATAGACAATATTTCACAATACTTTCTACGATGCTTCTAGTGCATTAGATGGTGGCAGAAACGCCTTCAAAATAGCAACTACAGAAGTAATTTCCGTACATCGAATGGATTATAAAAAGCTGTTGGGGTGTTTGTTTTAAACAAGGCATTGCATTAAATAAAATGTCACAGCCAACACATTGTCGTCCTGTTGGAGCTACTCACCTTTGGCATATACGAAAGCCATTGTAAGATGGTGTAGACACCCTCAAAGTCATCTGGGACAGTCACATGGGAAATGCCATTATTATGCATGATCTGAACGCCTCCAAGCTGGTTATTGGATGTGTAGACCTCACGCCCCAGGACCTAGTTAAAGTTATAAACAGAAAAGATTATCACCCCTAGAGTAAAGTAGCTGTAGACGTTATGCACACACAAACTTGTGCCTGTTTAGTTAAAACTAGTACAAACCTGTGTGTAGACATGGTTATTTTAAGTGGCTTATTTTAGTTTAGTTTAAACCTATTCTTGACTGACTTAAGCTAAACTTTGGTTTTGTAAAGTAGGAGTGTCCACCTTGCCTTTTGCACTGGTCTAACTAAATGTGTTTTTTTTTTTTTTAAAAAACAAACACACACATCCCTTCTTAAATTAAGCCGGAGTAACTCTGCATTTAGACAAGTTCATACACCTGCTGCACTGAACTAGCTGACTGAGCAAGGCACTCTGAATGACAGCTCTGGCAATGACTTGCTCTGTGACCTTAACAAATCTCTCAACCTTTCTGTCTCAGGAAACACAGGGGAGTGGTATATGGATTAATGTTTGTAGAGACCTTCAAATGCTGTGAATCACTTGGAATTCCCTTACTAGTCTCTTGTACACATATTCCATGAATAACTCATCTGGTTTAAACACCTATCACATCCAGAGTACTGTGGAGTTTTTCTGTGTGAAATACTTAGTATCCATTATGGAATTTTGCAGGTGGGAGACAGGGAATGTCTCTGGTTGCTATAAAGAAGAGTGATAAATCAGCACAGGAAAGGACAATTTTCAGGGGAAAATAAAATGGTGAGAGAAACTAAACTCCTTGTTACCTTATTTAAAGCACTAGCCCCAGTGAGGATGATGTGGGAATTCTCCACCTGTATCACTCGCTGCCCTAGCCTCACCAGGTAAGCACCAATTCCAATGGCACAACATGTCACCTAAGAGGTGCAGACAAGGAAGACAAAAATTACTGAGGAAAAAGGGCTACATAATCATGAGGAAGAATCAACAGAACTCTACATTTTTTTGTACCAACCTGGAAGATAGGTAACGAAACGGCTGCTGCTAGTCTGTTTCATCTAAATGATACACCATTACCACAATCAAAGTGACCTAATGAAGCCTGAACTCTGGCATTGTATATAATAACCTTGTTGTTTCACTCTGGTTTCAGGTTGCCAGCTGAAAGTGGCTAGTTCTGCTCAATCTTCTGTTGAATGTAGTACACCACTGGTGTTTTAGACCAGAAAATAAATTCTAAGCATTTCACAGCTGTAGCATACTTCACCTGAACACCAATAGCTAAGTTGGTTCATAGGGATTTCATAAATATTTGGCTCCACTTCACTTGACCAATCCTGAGCAGTCTCATTCTGGGTGGCTTTAAAAGTAAATGCCACAGATGCCTCGTGTGCTGTATAAGAGGGAAGGAGAATGGCTCATAAAATCAGCTAATGATTCCAAAAGCCATACCATGCTAATGGTCACAATTTCATCATAAGCAATGGAGGACTCCCCAGCAATGGTACCAGATGCTCTCAAGTTCTCCACACCGAACCCTTCATCTTTACCGATGATATCAGTTAGGACATACCTGTGGGGAAGTGGAAGAGACAATACAGAGCCAGAGAAGACAACAGAACAGGCTCATTTTCACAAGGTGCACGGTAAGGCCTGGGACTCAGGCACAGGAGACACCGTGTGACCTAGGGTGAGGCCTTTTGCCTCTCTAGGCTGCGGTTTCTTCATCTGTGAAAAGGGGCGATACTTTCACTGTCTCACAGGGGTGCGATGGGGATAAATCTAAATATCTGACAAGTACACGACGCTGGGTACATGCTCAGGAGAGCTAGCTCCATGTAGCATAGTGGCTGGTTCAGCATGCTGGCTACATCAGAGGTCAGCGGGGAACTTACACCTCCGGCTTGCAGCGTAGACGTACGCAGGACTTGAATAAAAACCCACTCACCTGGACACTCCTCCTTCCTCTACATGCTCACAGTGCACAGAGTTCACCGAGCTGATCCTTGTGTAATCCTGTGGCGTCAGGTACAGGTACTTGAACCCCTTCCAATAAAGTGGGAAAGAATTAGCTGAAGAAGCTGCCTGCATAGCCATTAAATACACTATTTCCAACAGGTGCTTGCTACTTGCAAAAGGTAAAGTCTGTTACAATACAATCATAAGCAGCTTGTAGTGCAGTTTTCACTGATTTGTAGTTTAAAAATCTAATAGCTTATGTGATGGGGCAAGGCCAGATTGCTACAGTAAAGTAGTAAGGAACAGGTATGTTAGCCCCAGGCTAACCAAATCCCTAGTACCATGGTAACCAAATGGCAGTTGCTCCAGGTTAATCAAGACACCTGGGGCCAACTGAGATCTTTCTAGAAGGCAATGGAGATAGCTGCATTGATTGGGCCACCTGAAGCCAATCAAGGGCTGGCTGGGACTAGTTAAAAGTCTCCCAGTTAGTCAGTGAGTTTGGGGGTGTGAGGAGCTGGGAGCAAGAGGCGCAAGGAGCTGAGAGTGAGAGGGTGTGCTGCTGGAGGATTGTGCTGGAGGATTGAGGAAGTACAAGCATTATCAGACACCAGGAGGAAGCCTGTGGTGAGGATAAAGAAGGTGTTCGGAGGAGGCCATGGGGAAGTAGTCCAGGGAGTTATAGCTGTCATGCAACTGTTACAGGAGGCTCTATAGACAGCTGCGATCCACAAGGCCCTGGGCTGGAACCCGGAGTAGAGAGTGGGCCCGGGTTCCCCCCAAACCTCCCAACTCCTGATCAGACACAGGAGGAGCTGACCCAGACTGTGGGTTCCACCAGAGGGAAAGATCACTGAGGTGAGCAAATCCGCCAATAAGTGCAGGACCCACCAAGATAGAGGATGAACTTGGTCACAACTTTATAAAATAAAGCTGTACATGTATTTTGCTAATTTAAGTTTATAAAGAGCACAGTAATGTATTCATTTTATAATGTGTACACACACACACACACGCCCCCCGATATACCACCACATTACACGTAACACACTGATACAGCATCACCAAACCGCAATAAAAAACGTATGCAAATACCCACAAGTGGCTATGAGAATAAAACAGAAACCCTTAAATTCATTGGGTAGAATTTTCAAAGCATAGAAATTACTTAGGGTCCTTAAGTCCTAATGTCCCATTTGCTTATGGTGAGTTAAGCACCTTAATGTAGGCACCTAGCTCACTTTTGGACAATAAAACTTAGGCTCCTTCAGTGATTTTGAGATTTTTTAAAAATTTTGCCCATTGTTATTTTAACTGTAGGGTTATTTGTTAGCCTGGACTGTGAGACAAAAAGAATAAATCTAGCTTTAGACCCATGCACAGCACAAAGAACTCTGCACCACATGCACAGATCTGACCATCGGCCACCCACGGACCAGTCTGACTCAACTGAGCCTCTACAATCAATCCAGTTCTCAGGCTTCCCCCTCTCCTGCGGCCTGCTTTGAAAGGGGCATTTTAGTGTCACCTTCTGGTTTCCTGATCCAGTTAGTGGGTTCACCAGACACTGCAGAGAGGGGTGGGGGGGCGATCCCACAGCCCAAAGGTGGCAGGCAGCAGACAGGATGAGGATGGAGAGTACGTGGAGGTGGGGGGACCTGCTCGTGAGTGGAGCTCTGCAATCAGACTTGTGTATTAACCCCGTATGTTATCAAATCCCATTTAATCTCAGGGCTGCTGATGCATCTTTCAACCCTTCCGATTCCCAAACTGGGTCTTTCGCAGAGAAGGTTTTCTCCCCCCTTCCCAACTGTAATGAGACACATGCACCTACCTTGTACAGATCCATGGGATCGACCCAGGCTACCTGGAACATGTCCTTTATCTCATCTGCAAACCCTATCCGTGCCCCGCTGTTCGCTGCAATGTAGATCCGTGGGACGCCTTCCGAGCAGGCCAGCTGCGAAGCTCGTAGGAAGAGCAGATTCTCCTCGGGCCCGAAGGAGCCAATCTTGCAGGTGATGTCGTTGCTGATAACAATGATGTCTCGGCCTTTGGGATACTCAGGGGTTTTCAACTTCATTTTGAAAGCAACCATCCCAACCTGCTCAAAGAGATAAAGTCACATGAGCAAGTTTCTCAAGAGGAAGTAAATACTAGTTGTAGGCTATGCTCTGTCACAGATTAATCAATGGCTCTGTATAAACACACAGCTTCTACTCCCAACAGCGTTCTCCAAACTTTAAAATGTAATTCAGGTTGATCTGTTCAATTTGCTGAAGTTCAGGCTTCTAATAAAGTGGCTACACCACCTGGGAAACAGAGTCAGTCACAACTCAGATATGATTCCCTAACCATTTATGCGATTCAATTCGTTCCTCCAAGATGCACCACATAAACTCTGCAGAGCATCTTGCAAGGCAGGAGGAAGGGCTCTACTTGAAAGTGATGCTGCCAAACTAAAGCCAATGAAATAGGCAAGGCTTGAAAAATTGTCCCAACATCTAAGGACTCAGCCATGCTGAGAGGCACCTGTGTCACCATACACCTGTGAGATAAATGAACCAACTGTTGTGCACCATTTATTGGAATTATATTTACTTGTAGCAGGTCAAACAGCTCTCTACATAATGCGTTCAACAGAAGTGCAACTTACATCTCTTCCTTTCATTTTTCTGTTACTAATCTCTCTCTCTGGCTCCACTCCATTCTCTCTCTCTTTTCCTTCCTATAACAGATCACGATGAGTCTTTTTCTGTGTTGTCTTTGGCATCTGTTTCCTCCTCTCTCTTCTTCCCCCCCCTCTCCCCGATACCTCTTCCCTTCTGTTTTCTGTCTCCCACTCCCATACCATACCCCCCCAGCTCTACACTGTCTCCTACCTACTCATTTTGTTCATACCTCATTTCCTCCAGGTATCCTGTTCATCTCCACCAGCTGCCCCTGGGAATCCAACACTAACTCAGTGTAGGTTAGAACATCTTTGGGGTACATTTCTGTAGAGCCCCACAATTTAAAGAGAGCCTGCAAAAGAACCAGTTAAGAGAATTAAACACACACACCTGATGAGAGAGAAAGCATGTGCTGAAGCAGTTCAAAGGCTACTGCTGCACTACAAATGAACATCTATCTGATGACATTCTAATTATTTAAATGAAGAGAGGACAAGAACAATTGACAACATGGATCAGCTTTGTTTCTTGCTGTACAGGACATTCTGGTGCAGCTCCTTCGCTGGCATTCCCCCACTGAAGTCAGCGGAGCTGTGTCAGTTGTACATCAGCTGAGGATCTCCTTAGAAAACACTTTACATAAATGAACCTGTTTTTACGCTAGTTTGGCATAAGAGGGTTCACCGCTCAGCCTCTCCCCCCCAAACAGGAAAAGCTGGAAATGGAACTAGGAAAGGACAGGACAGGACAGGACTATTTCCAATGACTACTTAGCAGGCCTTACCTGCTTGAACATTTCAGGGAAGTCGTACACATAGGTAGTGCCTAGTGACTGTGCCTGGAAGCGCTTGGACTGGAGCAGATCCTTGGTAACGTATGGTGTGTTAATCAGCATCCCATGCTGCGGCCCTTGCTTATCCCCATAGGAGTGAAACATAATCTAAAGGGAAGGTCAGAGAGTCAGTTCCCCACCCACACAGATGAATTGTTCTTTACAAAGTTAATGCGCACTCCCTCAGATGTGAGGTGTGGAGAGTGGTTTAGAAATGTTAGATCAGCTAGTATATGACAATGCCCTACATGGTCAGTGATAACTGGATTCAATATAAAACAACAATGGGTGGGGACATCACAGATGATATTGTAATGAATAGTAGTGTCTGCATGCACCACTGCCCTCTGCTGCTCAGAACCAGAACAGTGCAACTATGTGTCACAAGCCTATTATACTCCTCAGAGCTGGCAGCAATTCTCCTCTAGCTTGAGTGGTGCTTTTGGAGCAAGAGGGTCAGAGTTCTGTTCCTGATGTCACTTGAAGGTTCCAAGTAGCTACAGTGTGCAGCTGAATGACAGCTGTGGCCCCAGACTTGTTACAATATTTTCAGGAACTGTAACACCTTGAGTGGCAGCTCCCAGGAAGCCCTGACAGGAAGTACTGACTCCAGCCCTAATAGGTGCAGAAGTCCCTCCTGATGCTACCATAATTGAGTAATTGTACTTGCTTAACTATGGTAACAAGATCTGGCGAAAGGAAAGCCTGTGGGGAAGAGAGTCTGAGCAGAAGGGAAATGCAGAGTGCATTTAAAAAAAAAAAAAAAAAAAGGCTGGAAGCATTAGCTCCAGTGTAAATCACGCACATTCCCAGTCCTGGGATCATTCACTTCTTTGTAGAGACTAATATCCAGGTAGTAGCCGGACTCATTGGTCAGGAAGAGACGGATAGGAATGGCTTTGCCAACAGGAGTCAAACGAATATTTATCTTCACTTCAGCTTGCAGGACCCGGAGTTTCCACAACCT
Organism: Chelonoidis abingdonii; assembly: GCF_003597395.2. NCBI lineage: Eukaryota > Metazoa > Chordata > Testudines > Testudinidae > Chelonoidis > Chelonoidis abingdonii. Next base: position 4,124,195 of record NC_133790.1, read on the forward strand.
GCTGCCGTAGCGCATCACCATGGAGCGGACAGCCTCCTCGATCTAGGGACACAAACGCCAGACACCTGGGCATGACTGATGATCTGGCAGGGGAATCTCAAAACAGTTTCATTCAGACAGCCCGATTAGTCTCATGACTACGTAACACCACACTTCAGGCCGTAACATGCCACAAGTCTAAGCACAAGAGCATCTTTTCCCTGTCCTGCTCCTTTTAAGCTTTCACATGCAGACATTTTAAATGTGTACCAATGAGAAACTGCTAGACATCCCCCTTCCCTGGCCCTGTACCACCACCTCCCTGCTCTCATCTCTGGCATCACTGCAACACCCTCCCAGTCCCCTCCAGCTGAGCGCAACTTGGTGCTGCCAAACGTGTTTGCCTGACCAAAAAACAAAAACAAAAACTGGTTGTGTGGAACAAGTTGTGGAATCTCAGTCATTGGAGGTTAAGAGCAGGTTAGACAAACACCTCTCAGGGATGGTCTAGATCAGGCCTGCACAACTCGTAAAGCGGTGAGGGCCATATTATTACTCCAAAGAAAACAGTTGAGGGCTGACCCCCTCCAGCGCCACCCAGCCCCCCTTAAATACTCACCCCCCTCCCCCAGCACTGCCCGCCCCGCGGAAACAAACTCTCCTTCCCCAGCGCTGCCCCACCGAAACAGCGGTATTGAACCTTGGTAATATGTTATAGCGGGCCCCTAAGTAGTATAATTAAGGTAAAAGAAAAAGGTCTTTTTGCTAGAAGTAGAATAAGATCTTCCCCCCACTTTGTAATCAATTGCTCTGTTGCATGAATGAGGTGTGACTGAGGAAGGTGTGGAAGGCAACACCTCCAGACAGCAGCAACCCTTGGAGAGGGGATGGGAGCTAGACCAGATCAGCAGAACAGGTCAGCCACTGACTCCTCGCTCACCTCCTCCCGGCTTGCTTCCTCAGCCCCCGCCACTGCCCGCCCGCCCACTAGCCTTCTTAGCCCCCCCTTCCCCGTCACCGGCTCACCTGCCCTCCTGCTCACCTCCTCCTCCCTTCTCCCACACCCGTTGGGCTCGCCTCCTCACCCCCTGCTACTGCCCATCTGCCTCTTCAGCCCCCTGCCCTCACCCGCCGTTTGCCTACTCACCCCCCACGGGCCACACAGTGAGCTCACCTACTCACCCCCCACGAGCCGCAGAGTGAGCCCACGCAGGCCTCATGTTGTGCTGGCCTGGTCTAGATAACAGGTAGTCCTGCCTCAGTGCAGGGGACTGGACTAGATGACCTATCAATATCCCTTCCAGTCTTACACTTCTATTCAATCTCCTCCCTGCCTCCCTGCTTCTCAGTCCCTGACAGCCCAGAAAGCAAGGGTCCTGTGCACCCCCCACATTGATCCCCTGGTACTGGCAGGCAGCCACTCAGTACCACTCACCAACCATTTTACATGAGAATTCCTGCAGATCTAAGCTTAACAGACTAATTCATTCCTATGTTAGCGGTCTCACCATCTCCCCAGCACACAGCACCTCCACTGGGAGCACACAGAACAGAAGGCAAAGCACTGCAGCTAATGGAATGGAATGGGGGAGAGGGTGGAAGGAGAATGGAACAGCAACAGGATGATCACTACTTGGGGGAAGAAATGTCTCCCATCCCTCCCAATTGCTGCTCCTATAGCCAAATCTACCACAGTGAAACCTCTGCGTACAGGAAAAAACATGGCTGTTCCATTTTTCGTGCTCATCAGAAATGAAAAAGAAAAAGGGTTTGATTATTTGTATTACCATAGTGCCTTGCAGCCCTGGTCTCAGACCAAGATCCTGGGATGCTAGGTGCTGCACAGACACAGACCAAAGAGGTGACCGCTGTCCCAGAAAGCTCGTTCTCCACTTCGACGAAGCTCACCTTGGACGGATCCATGATGACAGTGGGCACAAAGTTGAGGAAGATATGGTTACAGTCAGTGCGGACACTGGTGTTGCTGAAGGCCACTTCCAACTCATCCATTGCTTCCAGGAGTAACCGTTCACCCTCGTTCTGCAGGTATTCAAAAGAGGCCTCCTGGAACAGGGCACAAGGCAGCGGGTGAGCTGGGAATGAATAGCGAGCAGCAATAACACCACAGGTAAGACAGAAGCTTGTCCCTGCCCGAATCAGGCTGGCGAACGAAGTGCAGCCTTAGCCTCCATCAGTAATACAGAAGCGTAACCCATGGCTGTGACAGGGTCAGAGCAGGGCATTGGCACCTGCAGTCTCCATGTGCCATGCTTCTATATTAAAAAGGAGCAGAGTTGCAATACGCTCCTTCACAGACACAACTGGGCGTGTAATCCTGAGCTCCTGCAAACTTGCAAAGTTTGGGCACCCCCGCAAAAAAGAAATGCCCCACACCCTGGTTATCCTAGATTGCAGTCCTTAAAGCCAGAGCAAAATAACAGCAAGGAAATCATAGCTTTTCCCATTGGGTGTTTCCGAACATTATCCATTAATGAGTCAGTAGCTTGATGGAGGAAAAGGTGATCTCTGAAAGAAAGTGACCTGGAGGTGAGGCACTATTTCAAACCTGTCCCCAACTGGTTGTGGCCAGAAGGATGGTCTTGGGGCTAAGACACTAGATTGGGACCATGGATATTGGGGTTCAATCCCCAACTCAGCCACGGATGCCCTGTATCAGCATGGGCAACTCATTTCAATCTCTGTGCCTTAGGCTCCCCAGAGGACAGCATGTGGCTGTGAGGATAAATTCATCAACGTCTGCAAGACACTATGGAGATGGGGGATAGAAAGTGTCACGGATGGTCTGTAGTTTCTATCACATCTAGTCAACATGCGTCTGCATTTCAGAACCATCCTCACAGCTGGTTCCTGTCTTGGCAGCCACAGCAGACTGGCTAAAAAGGAGTAGCATATGCCTATTCAGAGAGAGGGGTACGAATACACAACAGGCCCATCCCTCCCTGCACAACAGTCTTCCAGAGAGCTCTACAGGTCTGGACAAAGCAACAAAAACACGGTGTTAATTTTGAGTCACACTAAGTCCTTTTACCTTAGTGATGAGATCAGAGTGTCTTATAATGGCTCGTATGAAAAACCTGTAGTCAGTAACTTCATTGCCCTCTTCCACTTTGGCAGCTCCTAGATAGAGGTGCATCCTGTGGTTGGCACAGGGGACAGCAGTCAGGTCAAAGTTACGCATCCGATTCAGCTCCAGTTGGAAGGCCAGGGCTGGTTCCAAGTGCCGATAAATCCGGTCTTCTGCAAACTGAGTGCGCACCAGAGAAGAGAGCAAACCTCTGTCTGACTTCGGAATAATTTCACTATTTCTAGAGCTGACTTAAGAGACGTCAGACAGTAGAATCGGACAATGAGCCTTACCTCATCTCTTGCTCTAAATGTAAAAAACTTTGGAAATTCGCCCTACAAAAAGGGAAAAAACCAAACACATTAACAAAATTAACTCAGCAATGGCAATAAATACAGACAGGAGACTCAAGCAATTCTCACCTGTACTAGCAAAAAGGGCATTTAAACACAAGACAGTGAAGTCACCCCCAAAAGAGGAAGAGCAACTTGTAACATCTTTGTTTTGAACCCGTCCCACTCCATCAAAAAATTCACATTTTACATTGAGTACCCTCCTATAAAGAGCAACACAATAGATATGCCAATCTATTGTTACAGAGGCTAACAGGTTGCTTATGCCCAAATAGATCTGTTAGTCTCTAAACTGCCTCGTTGTTTTTGCTGATACAGACTAACATGGCTACCACTCTGAAACCTGTCAGATTGCTTATAACCATCCATAACACCTTCTACTGATGTCCTTCTTTTATCCCTCTGACACATACCACTCATGTCTTAACAGGCTTGTAACATCTAGCCATCATTTACTAGTCTTTAAAAACTACATTGAGTGTACACTTGAAAGCATGACCAACATGATACTGCAACTCAAAGTCCTCTCTCCACTCACCTTCTGCACAATTAAAAACGTGATTCTCCGGAGGCCACAGTCAACAAGGATGTTTTTCTGTATGAAAAGCAGGAGACAAGAGTCACATCACCAGAAAAGCCTTCATGTGCCCAAGGGTATTTTAAAATACCACCCCCAGGAAAACAGACAACTCTGACCGACATTACCACTAACTCCGCAAACAGGAGCATTATACATTGTCTGCCAGGAGGGCTGAAGTGACAGCTGTAGTACATCAGGTGAGCATCCTGTAAAGGAGCTGCACCCCAAGTTTATAAGCAGAATACTGTATGAGGCACAAGACCTTCGACTGAGCAAAGGTTCTGAAGACTGGCACCAGCTCCTCATCCTCAAGGTGGCCGGCCCATCGGATGGCTGTGTTCAAGATGTGGATGGGCTCCTCTTGGATGGTCTGAAAACAAGACGGTGACGTCAGCCCCAGAAGTATTCACGCTGTGTCTCCAGAAGGAGATGACCAGACAACAGCCTCACCTTATTGTCCTCTTCTTCGTAGAGTGTGGATCGCGCCTCGCTGAACAAGGGACTCTCTGAGGGTGGGTCGGCAAAGCAGGAGATCACTTCATCAAAATTCCTGGCAGAATCCAAACAAGGTGTGGTGGATAAGTCAGTGATTGCAGCTAGCTAGAGAAGTCCTTGCACAAAACCCACCTAATACAAAAGCCAACAGCCTCGAACTATGGAGAGTGTTCCCTGAGGACAAGCATTCAGCAGGGAATTGGGTACATCAGCAGCGAAGGAAAAAAACTTGCCTGGGACTCAGTTCCACAGACTCCCTCTGTGACCCTGGGAGTCACTTGTTAACCTACCCTCCTCCAAAGTTCACAGGCGTGTGTTAAGGATAACCCATTAATGGCTGTGAGGCACTCAGATACTATGGTGGTAAGGGCCGTGAGGACCTACACACAGAGAGGCAAGCACTCCAGAAGAGTTACAAGTTACATTCTCTTTAACAAGTGTTTCCATGAATTAAAAAAGCAACAGTTTACCTAAGGGGAATCATCATCTCCCTCTGCTTTGAGTGTCACGCTGGAAACATATTCTCCAACCACCTAATGCTGAGCTTTGGCAAGATCCTTTGTACTCAGCATTTCTTAACGGTCAGACTGAAGACCGTACACAGAACTAAACACTCGCCTGGTTTGCTTTGATATAACAGTGGTAGTACCAGGTTAGCATAACGGAGATGGTGTTGGCTAACACTACGTGTGCTATTTATTCCGCCCTCCCCCCACCATCTTCCCTCCATACCTTGTGAAATCTTCAAATCTGTCAAAAGCAACCATGGCTCCCATTCTCTGACACAGAGGAGAAAAGCCGCTGTCCATGAACAGCTCAGTGCTATGCCTGGCTAAGTCAGGGTTCGATACGCTGATTGGGATAGACATTCTGTACAAAGAACAAGAGAGCAGTTAGATAGGACATGGATACAGGTAATACTCATGTGATGCGAGGAAACAGCTTATCTAGAATTCATGCTCATTTAAAAAAAAGAGAGAGAGAATTACCTGTATAAATCTCCCTCCCCCTCCCCTCACCGGAGCTGAGGTGTCTGTAAAGAATCCTATCCATACTGCCTCCTTAGCCACCAGTGTCTTGTTACTGTTTCCTTTTCTGTACCCAGATCAGACCTAGTGACAACTATTCCGAGAATACAATTCTTTTAAAAACCCTTTAACGCTCACATCAAGCTCACTGCAAAAGCGCTCGGTTTGACAGACCCCGGGGTTTCTGGGGAAAGCTGAGGGTCGGTGGTTTTAGGTGCAGTGGGATGGGGTTTGCTGATATGTTTTTCCATTTTATTAAACTGCTGGGAAATGTTTTCATTGGCTGTGATTTTAATTGCCATGTGGTGCCTAGAGCTCTCTTCTCTATTATATTCTTTTAAAAATGGAAAGAACGATCTACCCAGCTTGCGTATGTCTGAAAAGGGGCCTGTCATGGAGATCCACATGCCAATAACAATAGCAAACATACACACAAGAAAATAGCCTTTCTGCACAAGTCACTTGGCTCAGGAGCTGGATGCAAGGCACCGAACAGAAACACTGGCAGCATCAGCTCAGCCCTACAAACCCATCCTCCTGGGTAGTCCCACTAGAGAACCCCAAAAGTTTCCTCTTCCTTTTCACTGACAGCTCAGTGATCCCAGTTCCTCCACTGGAGACACTCAGCAATGCAAGGAACAGGTGGGGATTTTAACTCTGCTTGGGCTCACTGTCTATCTGCAGCATGCTCGCCCCATGCTGTGCTAGCCATTTGTTTCTTGGAGTTAAAAACAAAAAAACACACCGCCTGTTCGGATCTTTTACATTTCCTGATTAGTGGATTCACAGGAATTGCCAGTGCTCCGACTCGCAACGCTGGCTCAAGAGAACTGTAAGAATTTCCCTTCGTTTCCAGGCCCTCCATCAAGTTATGTTTAAAACATGCCAGTGACAGCCTGACAATCCCACTACCACCTTGTAGGCATGTGTTACTGATGTCTGCATCACACAGTGCCAGTGGCAGCATTCTATAAAGAGATCTGCTATAATTTTAATATATCCCATGCCTCAAAGTTCTTGGGTCACTGATACCATCTTGCATCACAGGTAGCTTAAATGTGGGGTAGAAGTTCACTGAAACCCAAGAATGCTGGCGAGCAAGGCAAATCACCTTTCTTGGCAGCGTTTGCACACTGCACTCCCGCCCCCTTACCCCAATCCATAATTCTTCCACACCAGCCAGGGAGCGTAAGATTGGCTCAGTCTTCCCTGCAGAGCACCAGTGACCAAGTTCTGCACAGAGGGAGTCTAGTATTCCTGCCTCTGCCTGCGGCAGTTTTGCAATGAGATTGTTTCCGTCTGTCAGCAGGATCTTCTCCCATCTCACATTAGTCCAACATGCCAGAGGTGAATAATTTATTATTAACCTCACTTGTATTAACAGAGCTCTACTTGCACCAAAAAAAAAAAAAAAAAGAGGGAGCAAATAATCACAGGGCTGTGATTTCTCTAGAACAAGGGTTCTCAAACTGGGGGTTGGGACCCCTCAGGGTTCATGAGGTTATTACATGGGGGGGGGGGGAATCGCAAGCTGTTAATCTCCACCCCAAATTCTGCTTTGCCTCCAGCATTTATAATGGTATTAAATATACAGAAAAAATGTTTTTAATTTGGGAGGGGAGGGGGTCACACTTGGAGGCTTGCTATGTGAAAGTTTGAGAACCACTGGACCTAGAACCAACCTGGGTTTGCACAAGGACATAGGCTCCAAACTAAGCAACAGGGTTAATTAATTCACATTAGAAACAGACTGGCAGATCTGAGAGGTCTTCCCTGACGTAAGCCCTTTTTGGACTGTTACTAGTACAGAACTACATCCTTTGGGCTCTGAGAAGAGAGCAGCCTACGTTTGCTGCTGGTACTATTTATGTTAACCCGACCAGCTTTACTTTGCACGGTCATGGGCCAAGCTGAAGACTGGGACTCAGGACTCCTGGGTTCTGTTCATTACTATAGTTCTATCACCGAACTGCTGCGTGACCCTTGGTGAGTCCTTTCACTTCTGAGTTCATCTACAGAATGGGGAAAGACACCGGCTCAGCTCCCAGTCATGTGACAAGGAGTAACACCTACAGAGCACTTTGGAGATGTAAAGCCTCAAGTCTTTATTTTACTCTCCTGCCAGGCACACCTGGCTGCCTCTAACAGCTCTCCCCTCACATTCTAAAAGGAGCGTCCACGGAGGTGACTACCACGGCACTTAGTAGTTTAGGTTTGTTCTGATTTTGGCTTACAGAGCAGCATCCAATCAGCTTGAGGGACGAGACTGTGTGCAAACTTCTGCTCATCTCCCAGCACCACTAGGAATGCCTGATTCAGAAAGAACCCATTCTGCCCTGCTTGCTAGAGAGCAAAGTGCCACCATAGCAGTCAATAAGTCATGGGGGAAAGAGAGAGAAATGGGCACATCAGGTAGAGTGTTAATGCAGCAGGCATTAATGGACTTCTCATGCTTCAAAGAGAAAATTCTGCACTCTACCTGCTCAAAGCAGGGCTGTTGCCTCTGAAATCAGAGTATTGAACAACTCGGTGAGCTACAGCATGGAACACCAGCTCTTCGATTCACACAGCAAACCCAACAATGTGCACCAGATGGAAAAGGGGATTTATCCACTGAGAGCCCACCTAGGAAGGCTTAATAATTTCCCTTTGAGGGTCTCCATCATTGAGTTAATGAGAAATTAATTAAACAGCTTTACAAAAGCAGGTGGGGGGGAGGATGCTCCAACCTCCTCATGTATCCATCGTTAAAGTTATCAAGCCATAGAAGCATAGGCACCAACTCCATGGGTGCTCTGGGGCTAGAGCACCCATAGGGAAAAAATGGTGGGTGCTGAGCACCCACTGGCAGCTCCCTATTAGCTCCCCCTCACCCCCCAATGCCTTCAGCCTGCTGGCAGGCCCCACCGATCAGCACCTCCCCCTCCCTCCTGCCCACTGCAATCAGCTGTTTCTTTCGCAGAGTGCAGGATGCTCTGGGGTGGGGGAGGAGCAAGGACGTGGTGCACTCAAGGGAGAGAGTGCAACTGAATGGGAAGGGGTGGAGCAGGGGCAGGAAGAGCCATGGCATAGGTGGGGCCTTGGGGGAAGGGGTGGAGCGAGGACAGGGCCTGGGGCAGAACTGAGGGTCAAGCCCTCCCCCCAGCACTTCAAAATGTCGGTGCCTGTGCATGGAAGTCAAGTTCATCAATAACCACGTAGAACCGGACAACAGACTAAGTGCAGGTCATTCCTACCTATTTGGATGCGATGATGGCAACATAAACTGAAACTCTACCACACATGTGCCATCTGAGAGCTGACGATGCTGCAAGCTGTTTAGTTCATAGGCGATATATCCTCTCCTCACGTACACCTGAGCAAAGATGCAGGAGAAGAATTTACTTTGAAATCAGAGTGCTTTCCCATCGCTGACCACTGAAGCAACCACGATGGGCAACACAACTTCTCTCATTGGCACTAAAAGCAGCTCTAAGAGCTGCATTTTTTCTAAATAAATGGCAGCCAAAGTCTTCAATTCACTCTTTACCTCCAGAGCTGCCATGCGCACCAGCTGGTTGGAGTGGTAGAAGAAGGTAGGGAGTACATCAAAGATGGTGGTTTCCGAGAGGATCAGTTTCTGTCATGAGGAAAACATAATTCAGTGCAAGACAAGGTTTGAACAACCTAGTGCTGGCATGAAAGATGAAGAGATGGAAGTTAGACAGCTGCAGTTGCTTCCAATCTTGAAGCTCCCTCAGTAGCTTTTGCTAGATTCGTTAGCCTGCAGTTCAAATGAGGGTTTTGAATGATTTAAGATGTAATCTAGAGTACCCGTCACCACAGTTCTCAATTCCTAGCATATGGACATGTTTCCCTACTAGGGGAACAGAATCCTCCATTCACTTCCGACCCCTTCTGAGGAGAGTGGCAGAAAGAGAGTGAACCTGTGCTATGGGCCTTCGTCTAGAAGAGATCAGAAAGCAGTATTTCACATGGTCTGATATATACTAGCATCAATAGCTTGAGCTGCAAAACATTCATGCCTTTTTAAGCCCTTTTGAAATAAATGGCTTACAAATCAAACTGCTTCACTAAGAACTAACTAAACAGTAAAATCCCATGCTTTAGAATTAATTTTAAGAAGTAGTCACAACCTTTAGGTTTTCAGGGCAGAACTGGTGGCCGTACATGTCGATAGCAGACAGGAATATGGACTCCACCTGATTATGTCTCAGTTCATAAGAAGGGAGGTGAGAGGCAATCAAAACCTACACATAAAAAGAATCTAAATAAATGGCTATGATTTGGAGGCAGAAGGGGAAGGTTGAGGGAAAAATCACCACCATTTAACATGGTGTAAACCACAAAACATACTAACCTGTCTGGCTCGCAAAGCCACTTTGGAGTGTTCTGTTTTACTGAGCTGTGTTAGCTCAGTGAGAATGGCCATCAGCTCCTCTGTCATGGTGGAGTCTCGACCACACAGCTGGTCCTATTAAACATCCTTCCAGTGTTAGTGACTAACACTGACTGAACAGAAACCTCCATCTACATTCCTTACTTTGCCTACAAACGTCTGTACACTGAACCAAGAAGAAGTGCATTTCTCTTCTAACATACACACACAGAGCCAATTTTTTGTTCTGGCCTTGGAATCTATAGAAAGAAGGGACCACTGTGATCATCTAGTCTGATCTCCTTTATGGCACAGGCCAGAAAACCTACCCTTTTCTTAAAAGTCAGTACAGAAAAGGGAAGATCATTTAATGAAGGCTCCATTAGTGAAGAAGCCACCAATAACAATTTTGGGGGGTGCAGTCAAAGACATTAAGAACAGATGTTATAAAGTTTGAAAACAACTAAGTTTTAAACAGGTAACACCAAAATACTTCTTCAAAATGTCTGCAGAAGTTTAATTTTACAATAAAATACGAGAGGCAATCTGATGTAATAGTCTGCGCTTCTGAGTTCCACTCGAAACCTGCCTCCCCATTTGCAAAGTAGATCTAATAAGGAGTCTTAATTAAAGATGTTAAAGCACTCTGTAGATGCTCTACATCAGATGCTCTGCACAGGTAAAGTATTATTAAGTGCTGTAAGAATACTTGAGACCTGACACACACATCACATGAACATGCCGAATCAATCCATTGCATTTGCTTTATTTTATTGGCTGCAGTATCTCAAATCAACCCTCTTATTACAGGGAAGCTTCCCACACTGGTAATTTTTCCAGAGTTCTCTGCTGAAGCTTGACCTTCACTCTTACAACACTGCAATGGATCCCTTTTATAAAACTGCTACCAGCAAGCCACTCATCAAAACGCAAAACTACAGACTGCTTCATTCCCTCCCGCCCTTATTTCTCAATTTCCTTGTATTCAGAATTTGCCTTCCAGGTCAGCGGTAACACTCTACGGTGCATCTCAACAGCTGTTTCTGATCCGACTTGACACCCATCCTAGTCTCACAGAGGTTGCCATCTCTACTTACAATTACCATGATCACCAGCAGATTCTTCTTTGCCACCTGGGCATGAGAGAAGATACACTCGAGCACCGGGGTCATGTCTAGTTTGTACTGCTCCCTCAGGCTGATCACACATTTGTCATAGTGGGCTGGGGAGACAGCAAGCATCCCCTGGTTAAATTAGTTCCCCCTGCCTGCGGAACAGCACTGGGCCCTTGGCAAACACACCACCACTTCCTCTGACCTTGTTGGAACTGCGTTTCCACTTGCAAATATCTTCTCAGCAAGTCTAACACAACAGATTTCATATAGCCCCGAATGCCGCTGCGGTACCTGGGAACAGAGAAGAGGACCAAGTGTGCCACACCCCAGAGCTAACGCGCCATTGCATTGGCCACGCTGCTTTTGCTGGGAATTGAACATGGACTAGGAAGCAGTCAGGGTGTATCCTCCTCTCCTGGGGCAGGCAAACAGCTCAAGACAATGGAACTCGGTGCACGAGCCAGGAAGTGGTGCTCACCCAATGCTCCACTTGCTCAGGACAGAGAGGGGTGCAGCATCACTGCCAGCCTTCCCACAGGGCTCTTCCTCCAATCACCTACACCAGCATTGGCCCCGCTTGCCCTGCTGCTCTGGCCCTTTTCCACCTCCCTTGGAGCCAGGGCCGGCACTAGTTTCTATGGAGCATTTCACAGCACATCTGGAAACCTCCCACACCGTAGAGCATGCCACAGCACAGGAAGGCATTCACCTCTGGACTAGCTGCACAATGCTCTGCGTGTTCATGAAGAAGACTTCCCGGTCTGCCTTCCTCTGCAAACTGGCCGCATAGCTGTCCAGTATGCTAGCAATCTGCACAGAGCAGAAGAAACACAGGCATGAAGGAGCTAAAAAGGTAGCTTGGGCACAAAGGGGATGTAACTCACACATACGCAGGAATGGTTAAGACACCATTTCTCTTGCCCTACACACACTCCTCTTTTTAAGAGACTATATTAATTAGCAGGAACTCTAGTGGGATTTTCAAAGAAGCCCATGTGTCTAACTGTTACGCTCCTTTGAAACCCTCAGACTGTGAGCAGCAGTAAGTTATTTCCATTTTCCCAAAGATCAGGGGCAGGTTCTGCAATGCCTCACTCAAGCGAGTTGTCCCAACTCATGTGAGCAGTTCCATTAGTTTCAGCTAGATTATTCACAGTAAGGATTTGCACGACTGATCTGGTGTCTTTATGGTTGCCATTCTTGGGCACTACAAGGCTGTAGAGATGTCTCCATAAATTGGAAACATTAATTCCAACCCTGCAAAGAGGAAAGGCAGCAAGTATTATAAGGGGAAGAAAAACCATCTCTGTTTGGTAAGTGCAGTACAGCCAGCCTGCCAGCCACAAGACATTCCAAGTGTGCGTATGTCCCAGCAGGAATAATTCACAAACCCACCACAATCCTCTCTCTCTTTTCTTTTAAATTAAAGATCATAGGCACTGTTATGAACAATGAAATGTAGCTGTAGCTGTGTCAGCCTCAGGATATTAGAGACATGGTGAGTGAGGTAAACCTTTTGTTGGACCAACTTTTGTTGGTGAGAGAGAGAAGCTTTCGAGCCGCACAGCTTGTCTCTCTCATCATCAGACATTGGTCCAATAAAAGATATTACTTCACCCACGGTGTCTCATGAACAATGAAAGACAGACATTTATCATTACACACTCACTGGAAAGCCTTGGAGCAGGGAAATGATGCCTGGATTGACAGAAATCTATTTACAGAAAACCCATGGAGGTCAAGCACACTGATCTATTCCAACTGCATTTTACATGGAACATTCAGAGTAACAGCTGGGAGAAGAGGAGACATAATTTTTCAGATTTCAAATAGGAAAAAGATAGCTTAAAGAGGTTAGCGCAATTTTAGAGGGGGAAAAAAATTGCTCCAGGGCTGAGAACTTGTGTTAAAGATTCCAAATTAAACTATATCTATTACAAACGTTTGCTGATCAAAAACCTGTTTTTCCACACACAACAGAAATGTTGAACAAAATTTTTTAATGAATTTATTGTATATGACATTTTCCCCATTAATATTTTTGATGAAACCCCATCTTTTAGCAGAAAAACTTTTCAGTTGAAAAATTCTGACCAGTTTAGTATGAAAGGAAAAGACTGTGATAGTCACTGTAGCAGGGTGATGACCCGCTCCAGCCCTGACAGGGTTGGAACCAGCCCTGGGAGAGGGCTGGCAGGCTGGGAGAACAGCCCAGGTTGAGTGGGGAAACAGCCGCAGCTGTGGCATTCAGAGAGAGAAGGGCCTGGCTGCTGGAAGCTGAGAGAGAGTACCTGAGGGAAGCTGGGCTGGGGAATAGGGCAAGGGAGCTGTAGGGCTCCGCCTGGTAAAACCCTCAGGCTGCGGCTGAGTGTAAGGTCAGACAGGTACTGGGGCTACAGAGGGGTAGCCACAGGTAGGCCGAAGCAGCTGGTCCAAACCCCTTTACCTGTGATGAGTGGCTGATACACTGCAGTCTGCCCCAGGGAATGGGAGCTAAAGTGATGACTGGCAGTAGCCAAGACTGAAGCAAAGTGGGGATAGTGGGTGGGGGTTCCCTGGGGAGGGGGAGACCCAGAACTGTGGGGGTACTGCCAAGGGACAGCACCCAGTTAAAACGGCACCGAGGTCCAGGGAGGGACACGGGGGCGAAAGGACAGGCAGCTCACCAGCCTGCAGAGGGCACTCCAGAGCTAGAACAAGCTAATTCCCGGAAGTCACCAGAAGGAGGTGCCACAGGGGTGAGTCCACACCTTTACAGTCACCAAGATATTAAAGAGGTTGGAACACAAGACCACCCCTCTTGTATGGCTTACTTGCTGACTGGGAAACTGACACAGCACCGAGGTGATGTTACTAGCGTATTGTGCCATCACTTTTCGAATGGATTTCTCCACTGACAGCGGGATTCTGCCAGACACGTTTGTCATGATCTCCTGCAGCTCCAGAAGGGGCAGGGAGGGGTCCTGGAGGGTCTTCATCAGCTCACATACCCATTCTTTCATCTAAGCAAAATAACGATTATTGCTATGAAGATGTCACAGGAAAACATCAGAGGCGGATGTGTCAGGAAAGGCAAGTGAATGGATCTTGCCATCCCAATGAAAACTATGCTTGCACCCCTGTAACCAACAGAGTAGGTGGGCTAACACAATGGAATTAAGGATGGTTTCTCAACTGTGGCACTGAGCTGGGAGTAGCATCAAACCAGGTACAGAACCCTGGTCAAAGTCATTCAAGGACTGATTTTGAGAGGTGCTGAGCACCTGCAGCTGTCCCTGACCTCAGTACAAGTGGTGACGGCTCAGCATTTCTCATAAATCATGCCCTTAGAATCCTTGTGTATAAAATGGGAATGACACCTTCCTACCTATCTACACAACAGGTGATCGTGAGACTTAACTTAAGGCTTGTAAAGGACTTTGAGATCGCTGGATGAATGGAAGGCACAAAAGATGTACTACAGCCAATGGTTAACATTAAGGGGCTTAGCAAAGTATTAAAAAATTTCCCCCAAGGTTGCCACTTAGAGAAATACGGTAAGTGCTCTTTGTTATCACACGAATAGTGGGAGACCATTCCAAGAAGAATACAAGTTAAACTAGATTTGAGAGTAGATCCAGGTCTTTGTCCATGTATGAAAAAGAAATTGAAGGGACAGATGGTTACACATGAACAAAAGTTTGTTGGCATACATGTGTCAGTTAAAATACCCTCTGGGTATAAGAAGCAGATGCCATTAGAGAAAGGCACTTACTTTTGCACTGAAATATGGCTCTGGCAAGCAGTAGCCATTCATGACATTGATCAGATTCTCCAGGACACTGTGAAAGACCTGGTGCAGCTTCAGGCCACCTATTGGCAACATCTGCTGGGTGGGGAGGCCACCTGTATACAACTGGGCCTGAGGTCGAATACAAGAGAAAGAAAGCATTTGGAATATAAAACAGGAGTGGAGAAGGGAAAAGTAAGGCAGATCTCATTCAAATTAAACTACCATCTAGAAAAATACATGTGTACAACCTCAGCAGGCAAGGAAACTGCTCAGTATCCATAATTATTTTAATTAAAATGCAAAGGAGGGTGTCGCCAGAATGAATCAAGTGGTAAGTTGCCAAATAAGAGGCATTAGAAAAATGTATGTCAGAATTCCTTATTCTGGTAATTTTCAATCAAGTCTTAATAATCAAAATTCAGTTTTCTGCCCAAATCCCAAAAGGCATATATGCTTAAGATACAGACTAGCTAGGGCCAACAGACTATTTATATAAAGGCTACTCTTTCAAATACCAAAATTCTACATCACTGCTAAGTATCTGGTGTGTTAAAACCCAATTGAACAAACATATTAAGATCCTGAGGCATAAGAGACAGACAGTTACAAGTCACGGATGACTTGATTAGTCATGTAAGTAAATAGAAAATAACCTGGTTCTGTCCCAGCAGCAATACTCACTGGATGCACTTTGGTAGGATCATCTAACTCGAGTCTAGCTATAACACAGCCTGCCTCCAGCAATGCTCCTGGCCGTTTTATATAACGTATATGGCCAGATTCCTTCACCTCCAGGGTCAAAATAATTTTCATCACCTGTATGAGGATTGGTGGAATAGAGTGTAATAAATGAGTATCATCCATGCAACATCAAGAGCCTAGGACAGTCATTTTTTTCCCAACCGTCACAATAGAGACAAGACTTCATTTTTTTTATTGTAGAGGTGCAAATACATAATCTGCATCTCTTTATCAAGCATACAGATTGGAAGCCATTTGCCACTCAGTGACACAATCTGCACTAACCTACAGTTACCTCTATCTCTGCAAAACTGTGCCCTACGAAGATGTGGCCTCCATCTTCCACAGTGTACTTCAGCAGCTTCCCAGCAGAGGGTGATCTCAGCATGGTTGGATCTTTTTCCTTTTCAAAGTCATACGTTTTGTTACCAACGGTGATTCGGTAGCTTAAGTAGAGGGGAAATTCTGTTACTGCTCAACCTATTTTCTGCCTGCTGCAGAAGCAGCTGCAATTGCTGTTGTGTCTAGTCGCGAGATTGGGAAGAAAGCTGCAGGAGTGGGATAATGGGTCAGTTCTCTAACTTACCAGTCAACTTCTTCTTTCATGTATGTCGTGTAACTGTTACCATCATAGGAAAGCAGCACCCCGCCATCATTCAACCTGTGCATGTCTATCTCGATGTGAGTGTTATTCATTATAATGACATAAGTTGTCAGAGACTGACGGGCAACCTGTTGAAAAATACCAAAGAGATAGGCTTTAAAACGTGAACATTACAACCCTCACTGAGATCAAGCCTTAGGCTTGCATTGCCAGGCTGCTGTGCATCAGTCCTTTGAGATGACACCAGAAGCTGAGCTCTCACTGTGTAGTGGGTGGGAGCAGGATTTAATGTGGAATACGGACTCTGCTTCTCCATGCCCCCTCTATCACTTAGACCAGTGTCTCTCAAGCTTTTTGATACTAGGGATCAGCTTGCTGCCTTCCTAAAACTGTGTCAGGGAGATCTCAGGGACCGGTCGCTGAGAATCCACAGACCGATTGCTGAGAAACATTGATTTAGATCACGGGATTTGAGGTTAGTGTTTGAATTGCTAGCCTGGTTCTACAGCTCAACCACTGTCAGTAATTTCAGCTGATCCTCCACTTTCTCATGATAAGAAAGTGATTTAACTAACTAAAGCTGCTACCTAGCTGGGTTTATGAACAGGAAAAGCCAACACTTTAGACACATTAACTCCAGCAACAGTCAATCTGGAAGCAGAAAAATTCTCCATACTGTAAAACCAATATAGTTAAACTCATTTAATATGAGACTTTCAAAAAAATGGATAATGAAGATATTTTTTAATTATCTTTTTGCTGGAAGTATCCACCCAGAAGTGCTTGTCTGTACTGATGAGAGACATGGAGAATCTGCCTAGCCGTGTGTAGTAATGCCTGCACGAGCCACAAGCTTGGAAAAACACAAGACACTGTTTACCTTGAGAGCGTACTTCACGTCTTCATAAATAAGCTCCACTTCTACAATGTTCAGCAGGGAAGCCGCTGGCAGAACTTGGCCCCTAAGGGAAAAGGACAAAAAGTCAGACACCAAGAGAACTCAGCCACAGTATATAGCCCATCAGCACTAGTCCAAAGAGCAGGTATAGACCGCAGTGGGCTGCAGAAGAGAGTTTTTAAAGGGGACTTGCAGGGGAGAGAAATGGTGGGTTTTGCATCCCCTTTCTGATGTATAAAGGCAGCGTGAAAGTTTATAAAACATTTAAAAGGTGGTGAGGGAGGAGCTGTGCTGTTTCACATGAGAAATTAAGCTCTTGTCTGCTCTACAAGATTCTGTGATGATTGCAGAGCTAACAACATGACACCATCGCAAGAGTGTAGTGAGTGAAAGTTCAGCAACTGAGAGGAGAGGGGACTTAGCCAGCCTGATTAAAACTTTGGTTTCTGTCATCATCTACTTAGCTCTAATGGCTAATGAACACTTGGGAGACAGAATGTCTTAAATAAAGACTCAACACTCCCACCTTTCAACTACGGTGTAAAAGTTCACAATACACATCTCTGAAAAACCACAAGTAGTCCAACAGGAAATCTTGTGAAGAGTGAACTTGACATTCCTAAAGGTAAAAAAACCCAGCAACTTAAAAACACTTTACTCATAGACATTAAAGACCAGAAGGGACCATTATGTTACTCTAACTTGACTTCCCACATCTCAGAAGCAAAAAGCAAAAACCTTGCATCTTCTTTTTTAATATCTCATCTCCTTTGCTGGCCCCATTAAGGCTCTGGAAGTCAAACAGTAAAGTTCCCTTTCCTCCACTTAGCTGCCTTTAAGAATATAGGAACACTGTCTTCACATCCCACTCTGAAAATCAGCAATGTAATCACAAGTCAACATTCTGTGCCTGGTCTTAACTCCCTTAGTGGTCATGCCTTACTCTGCTAGGGTGTGAACCTGCATTAGACAAAATCATGCACAAGTAGCCTGAATGTGTGTGACAAAGGGTCAGCTTATGTGCCAAAAAACCTTGGATCTCTCTCTCTCTCTCACACACACACACCCACCCCTACCCCTCAATTATTACAATATGTACAGTCCTCTACCAGAGACTGGGACCCTAATCCACTAGGTGCTGTACAAACACATAGGGACTCTTTCAGACTGTCTCTTACTATCTCAAAGACCTTGCAGTCTAAACAGACAAAGGATGTGAGGAGAAACTGAGGAACAGACAGGGGAAGTGATTTGCCCACAGTCACTCAGCAGGCCAGTGACAGAGCTGGGGACAGAACCATGTCTCCTGAGCCCCAGCCCAGCACCCTGTCCACTGCCTCTCAAACACAGCACCTTATGTCACATGCTCTGTATACCCCTGCTCTCGCTGAGGAGTGTAACAAAACTCCCATTCGTTTCAGGAGACCAGTATTTGGTCATAAGAAGGGTTCAACAGCCACGCTTCATTGTGTTTATCTCGTTAGTCACATAGCACTTTACCTTTCAAGCGAATGCAGGAAGTCAGTCATACAAGTCCTGAACAAGGCATCTGCTACATTCAGAGCACCGCAAACCACGCCCAGCATGGTGTCTGGCTTCTCGGCCTAGCAGGGGAAAGAATGACACTTCCAGCACATTGTGGACAGCAGATCCACGTGAGAATGAAGACAATTAGCCAGAGGGAAGAGAGTCAGAGCTCAGCTTCTCCCACCTGCACTTTCTCAGCAATCAGGTGGTCCAGCCACCCAGTATCTATCTCATTATTCTGAAAGCTCTCAGTTTCCAGCAGCTTAATCAGGTACTCGACTGTTGTTCTGAAATCCCCACGGATCGACAGCTCTTTCAGCGCCACAACCATATTCCTTTTAAAGAAAAGTTCTCCTGTTAATACTGAGTTTAAAATACATGATAAATATTCAGTGCTAAGCATATCGATCTACTGGGGCATACAAGATAACTGTTTCTTTTCCCCCCTTAGCAAGTATCTTTACCCACTTCATTTTCTATCACAAAGTACTAAAGACCCAAAATTTGATTTATCCAATACACAAGTGCAAGAACAGATGTTAAACTTCTCTTTACAAAATATACAAACACGTACGCCACATTTTGATTGGATTTCAACCAACATGCAAGAAGGCTCTTATACAGCAGCCAAGGTATACAGCAAGCTACCCAGAATTTAGTGGTTGAGAATGCTGCATATGGTGATAGGCAACCTCACAAAAACCTAGATAGACATGTTTCTATAACTCTGGAGAGAGACAGCCTGCAGTCAAAAGCTGTCTCCGAGTGCATGTTTTTAAAAGTCTGCCCTTTCTGCATCTTCAGCTGTTAGAGTTTTTTTTTTTTTTGGCCTGCTGGGAAACAGTTTACTTTGAAAGGTAACAGAGTAGCTCTGTGAGGTCCCAATGCAGCAAAGCATGTGACCAGTAGCAGTAAGAGCAATAAATAATGCTAAGCATTAAGTGCTTTGCTGAAGCAAGGCTAAATCGCCACATTTCAGTTTTGTTTGAACAGTTTCCATAACCCCCCTGCAGGGCCCTTTGTCACAAGTCCACAACTAAACTGTTCAGAAAAGCCGAAGCGGCTCACTGGCTCTTAGCGTTAAAACCAAATATTTTTAAATCTAAACCCAATCAACATTCAGTGGCACTTGACTCTCTTGAGGAATGCTTATTGCTGATCCTACTGACGAGATGGCCTCCTCGCGGTTCTCTCCCCAGGAGAAACAGTGCCCAAACTGCGAATCAGCAAATTCGTGCAAACCGCCAGCAGCTGCCACACTGAAATAACCCCAGACATTCTTGCTGCTACGGAAATTCAGCTCCTGCACAGTCCCTGAGCTTGGCTTGAATCCCTAGAGTCAATGAAAAAACAAAACAAAACAAAACACACACACACACACACAAAGAAGAAAGTAAGGAGTTTACATTTGAAACAAAAAAGGTACAAGTCAGGAAAGAGGAATCCCATTGCAAACAACAGCTATTATACAAGTCCACCTGTGGAGTCCATTAACCCCACAGATCTCATCTGAGAATGTGTCCAATATTCCAACATTTTATCAGTAGAGGACTGCTCAGAGTTCGGATCTCGCTAAAAACAAGGTAGTGCCCTGCCCTCAGCAACATCTTAATCTGATCCAGACCAGAGCAGGCGCTTTCTAAACAAGGTTCCATTTCCTCACCTCATCAGGGTTTTCACTGGTGATTCTAGCAGCAATGACATGGCCTCTGGGCACTGGGATATTCGCAGGGCTCTCAAAGCAGATGGGTGTATCAGCCCATGGCGACTCTCCATACAGCACTCGGATGTCTTTTATTCTGTGCAAGGGGACACCCATTGCAATCTGCACAAAGTGCCCAGGAGAAAAAGGAGATGGGGCTTGAAGTCTTCTAAATTAGCTCTGAAATGAGGCTTCAGCATGACAATTACAGCCAATCAGTGGGACTGGCTGGCTCAGGTAAACAGGAAAGGGACAAGGAGCCTTTCACCCTCTAGATCCCCAGTTCAAATCCAACTGCTTCTGGAGGAATTTAAGGGAGCAGCTATCTGATGGCTGGTCAGAGCCCCGTGTGAAATGACCTTAAGAGCAGTCATCCCAACTGGTCACTTTGTGGGCATATTTTTGAGGTGCTCAGGACTGATGGGCATGGAGACCAAATGTCCCCGTCACTCCTAGAGATGGCTCCTCTGGGTTGGGTGTGAGACATCACGCAGGGCCTTGGTCTGCTGCTGCCCATGTTCTACCTCTTGATGGAGAGAGAAATTCTTTCTCCCAGGCTGCCAATCTGGTACCTTTCACAAGCTCCAAACTCACACACAGTATGTGGCTCAAACCAATGAGCTCCTTAGTCATTCATGTGCTGCAACAACTTTAAGAAAAGCAACAGTGGGAAAAAATGGTATGTTGGCAAATTTCAAATACCTGTAGCTGAGCCGCAGGTAAGTTCACATCAGCAATCATTTCTGTGCAAGGATGTTCTACTTGCAGGCGGGGATTTAACTCCAGAAAGTGGAAGACCCCCTCTTCACTATAGAGGTATTCGACTGTCCCTGCACTCACATAGCCCACCATCTTTGCAAGGCGTACTGCGCACTGAAAAACACAAACACAAACAGATCTGGCTTTTGTGACACTAGCTCCTGCTAGTTCACAACTGCAGAGCACTTTGCCTGGTGTTCAGAGTCTATTTGTGCATGTTTCTGACATGCCCCTCATGCAATATTTCCAGGACACTACATCAAATCGGGGAAAGACAAATGCCGCAGCAATACAAATACAGTCTACAGCAACTGGAGGTGGATAGTGACAGCTAGAAAAAATCTCAAGCAGAGAATTAAAATCATAGACCAAAAATGCTAGTTAAATTAAACAAACCTCCCCACTTAAGAGTCACTTATTCAACTGAAATGTTGGTAAGCATGGGGGTTGTTTGTTTTTCTGTGTGTATGCAGTGCCCAGCACAATGGAGACCTGGTCCTTGACTGGGGATGTTGGTGGCTACTATAATGCCAATACTCAAACAACAAGAAGTGTACTGCAGGAAGGTGATGACACAGATAAGATCACATTAGTCACACAAGAGGTCCCAGAGGCTTGTGAAGTAATGAATACTCACATGATTAAGGGCTAGATCCTTAGGTCAGAGCTCCCTCTAGAAAGGGAAGGTGGTCATGGCTCCCAGGCTGAGAACCCCCAGTTCGAGGAGATTGTGGAAGGGATACAAGAATTAAACTTGCTGGACACTCCTGAGCAGGGCCAAAACCAGGGTGCGGCGAGCGGGACAGCCAGCCAGGGTGCAAAGCCATGGGGACGGAAAAGTGGGGTGGAAATAGGTGACACATAAAGTCCCACACTGCAGCGCTTGTGGAGGAAGCACCACCTTCAGCCCCTAACTCACCTCAATGGGCCACCCAGCCTGTCTGGGTTGGGAGCACAACCAAAAAAGCTGGGGTGGGGGAGGGGGAAGTGTAACACAGTGTGTGTCCCATCTCCCCACCCAAATGTCACCTCTGGAGGGGCTGGGGTGAGATGATGAAAAAAGGCAGGGGACGCAAATATGTTTGCTCACCCCAGGTGAGCACACTTATAGCTGGAGTGTGAGTTCTCTGTGGCTGGCATTGTCTCCTTTGTTATTTGTCTGTGCACCACCTAGCACAACCGGGCCTTGCTCAGGGTTCCTAGGCATTACCGTAATATATGTAATAAAACTAGTAGTGAAAAGGTTCCTCTTCTCTAACATCCTCTCTCTCTGTGACAGCTGCCTCAGCCTAGCCCACAGGAAAGACCCAGAATACCTGCTCCATAAAGTCAAACACGGAGGGAGCTGCTACCGTCACCGGTGCCTCTTCAATTATTTTCTGATGCCTGCGCTGTAGGGAGCAGTCGCGGCCAAACAACGAAACCGCATTCCCGTACTGATCAGCAAGGACCTGCACCTCCAGGTGCCGGGCGTGCTGGGCTAATTTCATCACAAAGATGGGGGACCCTGGAGCCTCGCTCTGTACCTGGGAGGGGAGGAGAAAAGTGTGAGAAATGCATTCATGTGGTGGATCCAGGCTTGTATATTCCTTGACATTGATGACATGTGTAAACCCATCCTCCATGGGGGAAATTCACTGCTGGGCAGAGGGCTGGCACCGTACAAAATATCATTCATGTTCCCAACTCCTTCATGTATTGAGCTTTTTACATTTTTTAAAAATATAAGATTAGTGTTTGAACTGACAATAACTGTGCCCCCCAAAATATGCCTATAAAATCAGTCAGGGAAACAGTGGGGAATGAGCACTCTTCTATTAAATATTCTTTTAAAAGGGAAAAAATAAAAATTCAGGATTTATGGGGAGGGGAAGGCACTCCTCAGAGCTTCTGGAGGGGGGAAACTGGGAGTTAAAAAGGCAGGTATATGTTCAGAAGAGGGTGGAGGGAGGCATCCTCCTTGGTGCCTCTTACTTCTCTGAGGAGGCAAATTAAAAAAAGGTGGGATTTGGAGGTACAAACTCTCCTCAGTCTCTTACTTGTCTGAAGCAGCCAATGAATTCCTCCGCGGTCTCTGCTTTCCGGATTCCTTTGCCACCGCCGCCTTCCAAAGCTTTTATCATCACAGGATAGCCAATCCTCTCAGCTGCCTGAAGGAGGGAAAGGGCCAGGAATTTGAAGGGAAAGGTTTAGATGTTTCTGAGCCAAATGCACCCATCAAAGCCCACAGAGTCGAGTCCCCTTGCCCTGAGGTTCAATTTGTCCAGAGCAAAACGCAACACACACAGATGTACTCATCGAATTCCTCTCAATTTAACAGAGAGGGAGCTGGTGGCAGATCAGCTGCTTGGAGGGGTCATCAGCTCTTAAAGAACTCCCATTAGCTCTGATCCAAACCAGTCCCCATCTGCTGAACTTCAGGACACCTCTATTTTGCACACCCTGCTGCAGGAGGTGAGGTGTGGTGAGAGTTTGGATCTGCCCTGGGGAGGAGAGCATTGTACCAGGTAGGGGTCTCGGCTCTGCTGGCTGCCAGGCATGTGACTGTCACTGCTGAAATTTATTTTTGTTTCTGTGACATGTGCTGGGAGCTAATAGCGCTGGTCAGGTCCCTTTCTATTACTATTAGGAATCCAATTAAGGAAAAGATTCATAGATTCCCAGGGCAAAAGGGGCCACTGTGATCATCTAATTTGACACCCTGTATGACAATGGTCCGCAACATGGTGCCCGCGGGCACCATTGTGCCTGCCAGGGCATTTATGTGTGCCCGCCTAGTGCCCAGCAGGGGAGAAAAGCCACGGCACCACGCCTGCTGGGGACAAAGAACTCCGCGGCTGCAGGCTGTGGGCGCCAGTGTTGTCTGTCCTCCTGGCTTCTCTCTGGCTTCTCTCTGCACTGCCCAGAACTGGCACCAAAAATACCCAAAACACAAAAACAAAACAAAAAAACCCACTCCGACTCTGCAGAATGGACGGAATGCCGCCCCGTAGCATGTGCTGTCCCAGTCACGTGCTTGCTCCACTGGTGCCTAGAGCTGGCCCTGTATGTGAGTAATTGTTGGTGCCCGCCACACTCTTCTAAAAACATGAATGTGCTACTGACCACAAAACGGTTGGGGACCACTGCTATATGACACAGACTACAGGACCTCCCCACAATCATTCCTGGGGCAGAGCTTTTAGAAAAACATCAAGTCTGGATTTAAAAATTCTCAGTGAAGTAAAATCCACCATGACTCTTAGTAAATTGTTCCAACGGTTAATTCTCTCATCTTTAAAGTTTTATACCTTATTTCCAGTTTGAATTTGCCTAGCTTTAACTTCCAGCCATTGGATCATGTTATATCTTTCTCTGCTAGACTGAAGAGCCCATTATTAAATGTATGTTCGACATATAGTTACTTACAGACTGTGATCAAGTCACCCCTTAACCCACTCTTTATTAAGCTAAATAGACTAAGCTCCTTGAGTCTATCACTAATCCTTTAATGATTCTTGTGGCTCTTCTCTGAATCCTCTCCAATATATAAACATCCTTTTTGAGTGTGGACACCAGAACCGGACATGGTATTCCAGCAGCGGTCACACCAGTAACAATTACAGAGGTCAAATAACCTCTTGACTCTTACTCAAGATTCCCCTTTAATACATCCCAGGAACACATTAGCCCTTTTGGCCAGCGTCACACTGGGAGCTCATGTTCAGCTGATTATCTGCCTCCACCCCCTCAATCTTTTTCAGAGTCACTGCTTCCCAGGATAAAGTCCCCTCATCCTTCAGGTACAGCCTACATTCTGTGTTTCCAGATGCATACACATAGCCATATTAAAATGCACATTATTTGCTTGCTCTCAGTTTACCAAGCAATCTGGATCACTCTAAATCAGCAACCTGCCATCTTCATTATTTAACACTCCCCCCAACTTCTGTGTCATCTGCAAGCTTTAGCACAGATGAATTTGTTTTCTTCCAGATCATTGATAAAAATGTTAAATAGCGCAAAGCTAAGGACTGATCCCTGCGGGACACCACTGGAAACACACCCACTGAATAAAGATGATTCCCCATTTACAATTTCAAGCAAAATGAGTTGAGTCGCTGTTGGGCCAGGATCTTTACCTCCAGGCTTTCATCTACATCCTTTACACAGCCTCGTGCATAAGTCTCTAGGGAGATGCTGATTGTTCTCCGCTGTTCACAATCCTCCGTCCATTCTGCCATGAGACCTACAGAACAAAATACTGACCTCAGAAGACCTTAATGCAACAGAGGATCACATGGTTACAGAGGGACCTCGCTAATTTATTCTCTTTCCTCGGAGACCCACAGCAAATGGCTGGATTTGGCAAGTTACTGAAGCTTCCTCACTAACAGCCCAGCCATAGGAACTACTACAGCCATATTTCCACTATGAATCATATGGGAAAGCAAGCAGGGGTGCACAGTTTGTCTGAAGTAGCAGCCAGGCCTGATTTAGCAGAGACCAGCTGTATTCCCCAAAACCCGGTTACACAGGAGAGCAGCTCTGAGCCAGAGAACAAACATGCAGAGATCTCAGCATTGCTATTACCAAGGTGTTTTGGGTTTGTTTTTTTTAAATCATTCTGGCTCTTTTTTTAAAACCCCACACAAATTGAGGCCTGGCAGTCCTCCAGCAGTGAGGCAGCCAGGCATCTCACCATGGCAGAGACCCGATTAGTATCTCAAGTCCAATAAACATTGAGCTGTCAAAAGCCACAGAGCTGTGGCTGAGCTGACACATGGACAGCAACACCTACAAATTCTCTCTGCCACCCACTTCCCTGTATTGGTAGAGTGATCAGGAACCAGGCTCAGGCATTCATACCTAGAAAGCCGAAGCATAGACACAGGCCAAACAGAAACAGGGGCCCGAGAGACAGAGGAGGGAAGGAAGAAAACAGTGAAGGTAAATACAATAAAATGAGAATGGCTACAGCAGAAGGAGAAGGAGGTTATTAATGGGAAAATTTGGACCAAAAAAAAAAAAAACTGGATGAAAAACTACTTAGGAGGGTAAAAGCAACAGTAGAGGCCCAAGGAAGAAGAGATGCATTAAGACAGAGCAGGAGAATTGAAGATGAGGAAGAGAAAAAGGAAAGCAGTAAGTATTCACAAAACTCCTGTTTATATAGCAACTAGAGTCAGCAATTTAATGGTGGATTGGCTGTTCCTGGCAGGCAGAAAAGGGAGCACTTAAATGTGCCTGGGCAGAGGAGGGGTGACATCCTACCCAAGATCTGGCCCCTCTGGCTATGAGGAGCCCCACTTTTTCTCTTCTGTAATAAGTTTTACAGAAAGCACCCAAATAAATCTGACACAAGCCAAGTTCAGACAAAGCATTTCTTGTCAGAAGGCATTCTTACCACTTCCGCTCCATGGCAATGTGGGGATCTGGACAGTCTGGGCTACAATGGTGGAAGCCACTTTATCTCCCAAAGCCCACATGGCTTCGCTGGGAGGACCTTAAAGCCAGCAGGAAACAAAAACATTCGGAGGTCAGTGCCTCAAACTCACAGAATCAGTAGGTCCCTTTTCAAAGAGAGGCAAAGAACTCCATATCCCACTCACCCTCCACCTGCATCAAACACAACTGAGTAAAAGCATACATTATGAAGAATGTTACTGGAAGTCTCCACGAACCCTGGCTTGAGAGCCCCTACACTAGAAGGCTGGCATGCAGGGCCAATACACACAGACACCACACTCAGAAATAGTGGTGCCCACCAGAAGCCAAGGACACCAACACGTTTGCTAACTCAGTGTACAGGACTCCCTTGGACAGTGATGGGTTTTGCTGGTTTAAGCAGAGGGCTGCACTGAGGAAAATAAGCAAGACCCCTACCTAGGAAAGCCACCCCATGTTTCTGCAACAGCTCTGGAAGCTTAGGGTTTTCAGAAGCGTGGCCCCAACCAGCCCACACGGCCTGTGATGAAAGAAAGGAAGTGAGTATGAGGAGATAGCTGTCCGCACAAGCGTCCTCCCATTTTTCACTCACAGCATCCTGCACTGCTCTCTAATAGAGACAGGCGCAGATCAACAGCATGGATCCCAACACCCTCAAACTTCAAAGCCCTAACTACAGCTTTGGCCTCTTTCTACACTCCACTTGCTCCCCTCCAACAGTAACCCAGGCTATCAGTTACAGTCTTCAAAGGCATAAGTGGTCAGGGAGCCATTTACCTAAGGGTTCACCCCTCCCACTTTGTCCTGTCATGGCGGCAATGATCGATGGATGCTCTTGTTCTCAGTTTCTCAAAGGATGGAGCCATGGTACTCTAAACAGAGGGGCCACCTAGCCCGGTGGCACCTTCCCCTTCATGCCACAGTGCCAAAGTGGCACCTCTGAGCACACAGACTAAGGTATGGGTCTGCTCTGCGCTTTGAAGGTCATTTGTGTAACAGAAAGAGCGGGGATGGTTCCAGAGCCATTTCTGTTTGTAACTTAGCCAGAAGACCCCCCTCTGCTGCCATAATGCCAGTCACTGCAAATAAATACCTACAACCAGGAGCCAGAGCCTCAGCTCTGCAGACACATTCCATTCTCTCTTGTTGCCCACTGAAGCCAATGGAAATCTTTCCCTCAATTTGCACAGGCACTGGTAGGCCCTAAGATCTACGGCTGTCCCCCCAGAATTACCTGCCTAATGCCAGGACCCATTTCCAGACCTCAAATGTGCCCCAGAGGATTCCTAAGCTTCAGGTTCATAACTTTTGTGTGACCATCCCTAGTCCATGAAGACCAACCCCCTGTGCGGTGCTGGTACCTGCACTGGAATCCTCTTGGAAATATCCACAATCAGTTCTACGTTGGCATAGTTGTTGTTGTTGGCTCCTCCAGGGACAGGCACATAGTGATCAGCCATTTTGATGTACTCTGGAAGAGAAAGCCCATTCGTGATAGTGTACAGAGTGCTGGTCGGGGTGGGAACATGCATAGCAAACTGACTGCATCTGAGTTGACAACTTCCGCTCCTTTTATGGTCACTCCCCCAGGGAACTGTAGCCATGATAAGTTTGCACACATCACTGTATATTGCAAAGCAACCACAGTTCTAGAACCCAAGGGAGATTGGAGGGCAGGGGGAAGAGGCTAAATCTATCAGTCAGTCTGATGCTATAGTCTATGCAAGGAGAAACTCTCACTGAAAACACTGGGAAATGTCCTGGCTTGTGATTGCAGGTACTTGTGCAGAACGGCCTCTGACTAAAACCAATCAAGACATAACTTCCCAGGTGAGTGCTGAGGAGAGAACAAAGAGGTAGCAGTGCTGGCACCTATCAGGGGATATTTGCAATAGGTACCACAAAGAAAAAGGGGACACAAATGTTAGGTATTGGTTAGATTTTTATGGATCTAGGACTCACCTGCATTTGCTTTAAGATCTTCAGGTGTAACCATGACAACAAATCGAATTGCTCGCTCATTTCTGAACATTTCATAGGCCCACCTGCGGATAGAGCGCATGCACTTCACAGCAGCAATGCCATTATTTGCTATCAGAACCTGGAAGCAAGAGGCAGAAAGGAACACAAAGGTCAGAGGCAGGCATTTGGAGCAAACCAAACCAGCAAAAGGCAGAGAGACCCTTCATTTCCCCTGAAAACGGAGACAAGGGCACACAGCACCTTGCAGAATCCAGCCCTAATGCTCAAGATATGGCAACTGTAAAAAGGCTGGTACCTTATGCAAAAATTCTGCCAAGACACCAAAACTCCAGACTTTAGATCACTGGAAAGGAGTTACGTAGTAACATGTACGTTGATTATTACACACACAGTAGTGTTATTAACGTGAGAATTCCAGGGCTGCAGAGAGAGCAGAATACCAGAATACAGGGACAGACACATTATAACAGCCCAGACAGCTCACAATAGCTCCTTTCCAAGAGCTGAATTTTTGCAGGAAGTCTCCAGATGATGAAGGAAGCATTAGGCTAGTTACTATTTCTACACAAGTGAGAGAAAGCTGAAATACGAGGTCAAATTCTGCTCTCGGTTACTTCACTGAAGTAGTTATTCCAGATTTATTCCCGATACAATAGAGATCAGAATCTGGCCCGATGTCTGCAATACAATTCATAAACACCCTGAAATGTAGAGGGACTCTCAGCCACTCCCTGACAATTAATTGCAATGTCTGTTCTCATCAAAGTAAACCAGTTCAGGAGAGGGCTGCGTGCGAATGCTAAAGTTGAGACTAGATCAGTGTTTATAACAAACACTGTTTCTCAGAGCTGTGACTTGGCTGCCAGTCTTCATGATGTCGAGTCTTAGCCAAAAAGCTTTACTTTTGGGATGGTGGGAAATAATTTTGACTTAGAACAACAACTTGGCTGATTCCAGTGTAACACAAGGCACTGCCCAGCCCTTGGTGTGGGAACAGGGCTGGCTTTAGGCCTATTCCATCAATTCCCCCGAATCGGGTCCCGCGCCTAAGAGGGCCTCGCGCCCAGTGAGAATCCCTTCCCTGACTAGAGGCATCTTTTTAATTTTTACTCACCCGGCAGCACTCCGTGTCTTCGGCCGCATTTCGAAGGTGGGTACTTCGCTTGCTCCGGGTCTTCGGTGGCGGGTCCTTCAGTGCCACTGAAGACCTGGAGTGAGTGAAGGACCCACTGCCGAAGACTCGGAGCACCGTTCGGTGAGTACAAGCCCCATGTTTTTTGGGGTTTTTTTTTTTAAGTCATCCCTGCCAGGGCCCCATCGAAACTGTTTGAATTGGGCCCCACACTTCCTAAAGCCGGCCCTGCGTGGGAAGGAATAAGATACCTCACAAAGCTCTGCAGAAGCCTTTTCTCTGAGTACTGAGAGCACAGCACTGACTGGCTTCAACAGGCAGCACCCTCTAGAGAAGGTGTTGGATGCAACATAGGAAGTCAAGAGTTGGAGTTTACAATGAAAAGAAAAAGTAAAGAACCTTCAGGCAATCAGCAGGGACAAGGGAGAAGTGGGTTTGCACATAGGGAGGAAAGAAAGAAGCAAAAAACTGCTTATAGGAGACACCTCTAAGAAGTTCCAAAGAGTTTTGTATTTGTAGGGTCCATTTTGATGCTTAATGGTGCTTTGACATACCCGACCTATGTTAATATCCTAGGAACCTCCATGCCAGGAGCCTACAGAATATAAGAACTATTCAGGAAACCAGCATCCCAACTGCAAAGAGAGAGAGCTAGGAAGCTAGACGTCCCCACAAGCATGCACTGGGCTGGGCTGGGCTAAGGGCAAGGTACCTTTTCAATAATGCGGTTCCCCCCAAACCGAGTCACGAACTCAGCAGGTGAGGCGACGGTGAAATCCCTCTGGAGTTCCAGTTTCTTCTGCTCTCGGCCTCTCTTGACCAGGTGCAGCCCTGACATGCTAGGCCTGAATCAGGTACAAAAAAAATTGCGTTTAAAAAAATAATCATCATCAAAGCAAGGCTGCTGTCTAGATATGCCAACAGTTCAGAAGGGCAGAGTCAGACTGATGTCAAGCTTAGGACTCTGAGAAGGAATGAATTTGGCAAGCCATGCAACAGCCTAAAACTAAAGATGAAAAACAAACCAACCATCGCAGTAATACCAAGGGTCTCAAAGCAATGAACAGCCATCAGTTAACCTGTACATCCCCGACAAGGTAAATACAGGATATAAAGGATTGCTTTACCAATATGCAGACTCTTCTGCGACAGAACACAGAAGCTGTTTAAACGGTACTCTGCACAAAGGGTGAAGGAAAACACTATTCAGTTGAGAGACATGGGAGCAGTAAATTTAGGTAAGTGAAATGTAATTTTTCAGGGCTGAATCCCCTACTCTTATGCAAAATGACAGGATATCTTTAATGATGCCAAGTGCCCAAGACCTTGGCTATGTGTCACTAATTTCAAAACCAATGATAAAAGGCAATTGTGATGCTAGGAAAGATGTTCTGTTTCTACACAGATACCATAAGAGAGGCTGAGAGCCATCCTGGTGTTTGCATTTCAGACCACAGACGCACACACAGTCAAAGTCACTGGGGAATTTCAAGACTGTTGACGGACGAGATTGAGAGAGAGAGTGTGTCGCTACCATCAGAATAATGATAGTACCATGACAAATACTAATCTGCTTCCTGCCTGACAAAGATTCACAGATCACACATCGCTGACAACGTGCCAATGCTCTGCTCATAAGCAGGAGAAACAGGAAGAACCCAGTGGTGACAAAATGTAGAGTCCACTCAACAATCAACAGAAAGAGCGAGGTCCCTTGCCAAACTTCATAGGTTTATTAAATGCACGCACACACACACAGAGAGCTACGAAGGGTGCTGAGGCAACCTTTTATCAATTAACTGAACTCCATGGGGGAAAGAGTCATTTCCTGGTAGGAAAGCGTTCTGTTTCCACTGCCAGGTTTGGCATGAAGTTCAGTTAGCACAGTTGCATAGATTCCAGATTCCATCACGTGTCCACACCCCCCCATCCAAGATATGCAATAGCGTTTGAGGCTTCTGTAGCTTCAAGATAGATTCAGCACTTGGCTTAACAGGTCAAGTCTTCAGAGGCAAATCTTGCCCCCTGCCCCACACACTCCATACCTTTACCTTGACAGGAACAGAAGGCAGCGGAACCAGTTCAGTTATCCTGCACAGGCAGGAGGAGGGAAGGCAATTTATAGGGAACTCACGCAGAGGCATGGGAACACACTTCTGTAGGCATTTCCCTCCCCCTAACAGGTGTGGGGGGTGGGGGAGCTGGAGAGATGCATGGCTAGCAGTTTCCTTTTTCACAGATCAGTCAACTTCATTTCCCGTCCCGCTCTCTGTACCTCCATGATACTCCCCCTGCAGACAGGTTCCCAATCTCTCAGGCTACGCACAGCATCTGGGATCTGGCTCTTCCCAAGCAGGGGCCTGATCTTTGACTGTTCTCCTGCCTAAGGAACAGGAGTCAAAGTTCCACAGGTTTGAGAACATAAGACCTCTCAAGTAAGCATGACCTAAGCTTTCAGTTAGAAAACAAAAAAAGGACAGGTTAGGCCTGTATTAGAGGCCAACAACTGGCTCTCCAAAGAGGGAAAGGAAAAGCTAGTGGCTTAAACTGCTTCATTTTTTGTGATCAATACTGTGTGTGTTACAATTGTTCAATGAGCTCGGAAAACTTCAAAACTAGGATCCACCCAGACCCTTTGCTGGCCAGGCCTGGTGCAGACCACAACACCCACATCCAGCACGCGGGGTTGAGATTCACTCTCATACAGTTGCATCCTGTAACTGAAGTGGGCTACCACTGGTCACTGAATAAATCTGGAGCTGCCTTGGACAACAGTGGTGAAGCACACGGGCCAGGGGAGCACTACTGGAAACAGGAGATACTGAACTCACGGTGTGCCTTATGTGACAGAATTCCAGCCACACTGAAATACTTCCCAGGCACAGCATGGCTGCTGGAGGAGCTTCCCTTGTCTACAAATGTTGTTTCCACTCTGTTCTGCTATGAGTTTGGAGTTTAAATTTTTGCTCTGGTTTAGATACTGTGCTGCTCTGCGTGGAGGGGAGGTGTGATGTTAGCATTGGTACTACAGTACCAGTACAGGTCATAATGGAGAACAGAGCCCTGTTGTGTAAGATACTGGCCCTACACCAAAGAGTTTATTCTTTAAACAGACAAAGGGTGAGAGGAAACAGGGGGTCCAGGTTACACAGCAGGTCAGTAGGAGAGCCAGGAATAGAAAGCAGGTCTCCCAGGGGCCAATGCCCTGTCTGCTTGACCAGTTTCTAGTGGGGTGGTGGGCAACTTATGCAAACGAGCCTGATACGTAGTTAAGACAGGAACATGCAAAGCATGTCATCCAGAGAAGAGCTGCTTCTTCATTGCACCTAGAGCTGGTCAAAATTATTCTCTGTAAATAGTTCAAACAGCAAGTTTTAACATAAACACTTTCAATTAAATTTTTCACAATTGTCTTCTGTGATTCAACCAGATCTAAATATTCTGAACCTTTGTCTAGTATTCTGGCAATTACCACGCAGAGAAAATGCACATAAGGCCTCAGATATTAGAAATAAGAGAAAATTTAAAATTACAGCAAAGCTTTCACACTAGGAGACTCAGACACATTAAATCTCAGCCTTAACATCTGGAAAGCTATACGTGAACAACTAAAACAGCAAGTCATTGGTGAACGTGTGTATGGTACACATGCCTTGACTTCATTGTTCTGAACACTATAAAGAGAAAACTGAATAAGAGGGGAAGTGATATAGAGAATCATTATACCATTTTAAAATCTCATTACAGCTGCGATACGAGAAGACCATTTATCAAACTTGGGCATCTAAATTAAGGCACCCAATTGTGTGCTCTATTCTGCACATAGGGACCTATGGGTTGGTCTACACTGTGAATCCCACGCTCTGTGGGGACCCCGTTATAATGCAAGAATATCATGACAACTGAAACAGGTTCAGTTATGCGGCACAGATGGGATCCAGTTCTCAACTATGAAAATTAACTGGAATGGGTTACATCATTAATTATTTCCTGCACAGGATGCATTAATTGCAACATTTCTCTGTTGCTAATACTGAGAAATCCTGACATTTCCACGTGCCCTTTAAAAAATGGGAACATTCCTCCTGCGTTAAAAAGGAAATTAAAGCTGGATTGATACTTGAATATCAGAACCATTGATTAACATTATAGAACTTTCAACCAATGAGAAAACAATGTTCAGGGTGAATCTGTTCCACAGCTTTAGATGGGACTGTCAACTTTCCTAGCAGGTTCCTAACTGCCTCTTATTTTTAAACAGCACTGGAAGAGGACCAACTGATAGCATACAGCCAACAATTCTTTGGTCACAAGCATAAACACCACTTTGGACTGTGCATAAAAATTAGACAATATTAGGGGGAGTATGAAGCCATCACAGAAAAATTCCCTACAGTTTTCCCATTAGCAAAACACACAACAATCCACACATTAAATGTTGTCACTCTTTTGCTACCAGATCTAGCTAGAATCTCAGTTTGTTTTTCAAATAAATTATTTTTAGTCTGACAGCATCTCTTACAAACAGAAATAGTAAAAAAAAAAAGTTAAATGCCAAAAATATTGTGCAGTGCAGAAACGAAACAAAACAAAAACACAGATATAACAACTCACTGCCACTCTCAGAAAACTAAAAAGAAGAGGTTGTCTAAGAAAAGCTGCTGCCTTAATCTCCCTAAATATGTGGATTGCTCGATAAATTCAGATCGCTGGACAAACATTCATTAACTTTCACATTTCAATGAGAAAATAAAAACAGCCAATGCAGTGTGCAGGAGGCACTGTTTAGGGAACAATGCCTGGCTACCACTAACTTTCAAGGAGTGCATCTCTGCACACATCTCAACAAGTACAAGGATTCATACCTGGATCTATACTCAGAACTAGGAAACTGGTAAAGAAAAACCCTAGAAGCACATCAGAAAGGAGCAGCAGCCGCCTGTTGTTTTGCTAAGCGGAGAAAAGTTGCAGCTGTTTAGAAAGTTACATTCTGCCTTGAAGTCCTGATCCCCTTTTCAAGGTACCCAAGGCAGAACATTTCTTTTGCCCTGGTGCCAACCTTCTCAAACACTGGAAGCACTGAAGCTGGACCCATCCTCTCCCTCTGTTCTGGAATTCAATGTGTGATTAGGGTCCCATTGCAGAGTCCAACCCAGGTGCTTCCTTTTCCCCTCAATTTCTCGGTCTCTCTTCCCTGCCTCCATTTCTTCCCCTTCCCCTGGCAGCTAGAGGAGTAGTAACAGCGAACTCTTTAGCAGCACAGATTAGAAACTACACTTAAATGACCTTGGGCTGGCTCCACTCACTTCTCTCTGGCCTGGTCTACACTACGCGTTTAAATCGATTTAAAGAGCGTTAAATCGATTTAACGCTGTACCCGTCCACACTACAACGCCCTTTATATCGATATAAAGGGCTCTTTAAATCGATTTCTGTACTCCCTCCTCCCCCGAGCGAGAGAGTCAGCGTTAAATCGATATATTAACATACTATCGATTAGAGTTTTATGTCTGGCCCGTAAAATCGACGTTATCTGCCTTCTGGCCGGTTATCCCACAGTGCACCACTGTACCTCCTCTGGACAGCAATCTTTAAACTCGATGCAGCGGGCATGGTAAAACAGGAAAAGGCCTCGGCCAACTTTTGAAATTACCATTTTCCTGTTTCACCCAGCATGGAGCTCTGATCAGCGTCACGGGTGCGATGCCAGTCCCAAATCCAAAAAAGCTCCAGCATTGAGACCCGTCACAGAGATACTAGAATCTGATCGCTGTATGGGGCGAGAGACAAATCTTTCTATCAGAGCTCCATTACAGAACACCAAAATGCCAAAGCATTTTGGAAAAAAATCTCCAGGCACACAGTGCTGTGTGACAAGCTAACGGAAGCAGAGACTCAAAATGGACGCTCGATGAGGCGGGGGTACTGAGGAATCCACTATCCCACAGTTCCACAGCAGTCTACTGGAAATTATTGCATTCTTGGCTGAGCTCCCAATGCCTGTAGGTTCAAACACATTGTCTGGCAGATGGTTCAGGGAATAGCCTCCTCAGTTTACCCCCGCCACCACCACCACGTGAAAGAAAAGAGGAAAGACAATGTCATTCATTGACTTCTTTCAATGGTTTCCAACCCCCTTTATGGTTGGACTGCATGCTGCTAGGTAGGACCGTTATGCTTGCAGGCATTGAATGAAGCGCCAGCTATTCTCGCCTACCTCGCCCCCTCTCCGGTATTGGCAGACGTTGCAATAGGACTGTAGTCCAGTCAGTCGCCGATCAGCTCCAATGCTTAAAATTGCTCAATGGCTGCTAACAGGTCTGAATGGAGCTGGCCGGGGGCGCCCTAAGGCTTAAAAACAGGAATCGGGATTCCTGTCACTCCCAAGTAGACTGACCATGACCGCCTTGTTAACCAATCTTCATCATAGCAACTGTGGGGCTGAGCATTCAGTCAGCCCCCTCCCTTCCTATTGTAAAGAAAAAGATTCCGTACTGCCTGGACTATGTCATATCATCTTTTTGGCGCCTCCCCCTCAATTTTTTATCTCAACTTAAAAACTCATCTGTTTCTATTATCCTGCCATTCGTTATAACTTCATGACAACCAAATGGTCAGGTGACACTTGCCATGCGTTAGGCCCAGGGAAGGTTGAGGTGAAGGAGGGAAGCAATAGGTGGAGTTGTTGCCAGGGCAAACCCCCTGTGAATTACTTGAGACACGAGCAGCTGTGCTCTGATACAGCTTGGCCTCTACTACACTTGGCCCCTTTTTAGGGCAGGAACTGACTCTATTTTCACAAACATAAGGGACGGATTTGACTCAGTCCCACGTGAGTCAATCCCAATTTTGCTTTTGCAGTTGCGCCCCGCCGATTTCAAGCCAGTAGGGCCCACTTATGATAGCAGCGGACAGTACAGAAGGTGGAGAGAGATAACGTATCTCATTGCCAGTTTCTCCTGGCCAGTAGGAATGGTACAGAAACGGACCGTAACACTCTGACTATCATTGCAAACGCAGTGAAATGAGTAGCTGTGTAGTGCTGGCGTAAGTATCGCCTTCTCTGTCCGCGCCTCCAGTAACATACGGTGCCGGAAAAAAAAAGTTGAAACGGCGCTTCCATTGGTTGCCATCTATGGCGTTCTGCAGGAGGCAATCATGGGAAAACGCGCAAAGAATTTTCAGCTTGATGTTTTCACCGAGAGGAAGGAATGACTGAGACATTTACCAGAACCACCCACAACAAATAATGATTCAAACCCGAATTCCAAGGAGCGGGGGGAGACTCCGGGAACATATGGGATTAGGCTACGGAAGAGAGAAAGGAATACCCACAATGGCACGCTTCAGAAATCGACGTTAGCCCTTGGACCATGGACGCACAACGCGAACGAACTGTGCTTCCTAGTTGTGGCCCGCCATGATAACACCCTGACATTACTCATAATAATCCCAGTTATTAGTAAAACCCCGTTTATAGCTACATTCCTCATGATCCCCTGTTACGTGGAGGTACGTGGTCCCCTTTGAAAGTGTATCACACAGCCGGCAGAAGCCCGCTCCTTAGACGCCTCCAGTGTTTTTCACGATTCACTAGACAATCCGCTATGCAGGTCCGCTCTCTAAGCTTTGTGTATTGCCCAAAAGCCTCTGCACGGATAGGGATGGCAGGTAGAAGTAAATAGGGGAGGAACCCAACCTCTAACCCTGTTCGTGACACAGGCTCGATAATTCTACAATGCCAAGAACATCGCCCTGACCCTTGGAGCCTGACACATTTGCTATTTCCTGACCTCGCTTGGAGTGCAGGGCGTTCTTGTTCGATGTGATGCCATGCAGGACAAAGTTAAGCCATGGTTCTCCTTGCCCTGAAGAGCTCATTACAGACCAAGACCAACCGGACCAACATTGCAAAGGACAGGGGAGAAGAGGAATCAAGTTCCGACTATGGATTTTGGGTGGAGGCAATAGATAGTAATTGTCAGCTTACTTTTCGTGAAATGTTATATTACATAAACAAATGAAGATCTCTGCCCCAGCTTAGCCATTGAATGCTTTAGTAAGTATCTTCCCAGAATGGGTTAGAATAGGGGATTTGAAAGATTGGATTTTATTTTGTTTTCATGCTGCAATCTATTCCCATCAGCCCATTATCACGGCGCTATGTTCATACGGATACCAGAGCAGGGAGAGCTCAGCACTCATGTGTCAATGTACTTGTATACTTACATGCAGGTGAGTGGACTTGTACCGTCTGCCACTGGGAGGGAGGGGAGAGATGCGGCTGTTCATTGCCCCAGCACCGTGTCTACCAGCAGCATGCAGTAGACATTACGTGACACTGAAAAAAGTCAAGAAACAATTTTTCCCCCTTTTCTTCTACGGGAGGGAGGAGGAGCAAAATGACGAGAGATATAACCCTGAACCACCCCGGACAATGTGTTTGACCCTACAGGCATTGGGAGCTCAGCCAAGAATGCAAATGCTTGTCAGAGACTCGGGGGACTAGTGGAATAGCTGGTCCGTCCTCAGTACCCCTCCCTCCTCCATGAGCGTCCATTGATTCTTTGGCTTTCCGTTACACTTGTCACCACATCAGCCTGGAGATTTTTTTCAAATGCTTTGGCATTTCGTTTTCTGTAATGGAGCTTCTGATAGAACAGATTTGTCTCTCCATACAGCGATTAGATCCTAATCTCCCGTACGATCCATGCTGAAGCTCTTTTGATTTGGACTGCATCGCACCCGTGCTGATCAGAGCTCCATGCTGGCGAAACAGGAATGCAATTCAAAAGTTGCGGGGCTGTTTCCTGTCTACCTGCGCCAGTAATCCGAGTTCAGATCGCTTCCAGAGCGTCACAGTGGTCAATTGGGATACTGCCCGGAGGCCAATACCTTCAAGTTTGCGGCCTCACTAACCCTAATCTGAATTAGGTAATACTGATTTCAGCGCTACTCCTCTCGTCGGGAGAATACAGAACCAGATTAAAGAGCCTTATATTGATTAAAGGGCCTCGTTGTGTGGACGGGTTCAGCGTTAAATCGGTTTTAACGCTGCTAAATTGATATAAACGGGTAGTTATAGCACAGGCCTGAGTTTCTGAGGCTGGGCTTGTTGTGAAGTGGATCTAGAGTCAGACATGGACTCCTGCGAGGTATGTTTTGAGGGTTGGACCCAGAGTGACAGTCAGGCCCTGCTCTGCCACTGCATTTTGTTCTCAACCCTGCATGTAAGTTGTCATTGACATGAGCTGACCCCCGCGTCTCTTTATCCTTTACATGCCCCCTTGATTGCAGTAGGACTGGATAGCCGTCCTCGTTCCTCAGCCGTGAGTGCTCCTGCCTCAAGGTAGTGAAGGAGACACCTGGGTAAAAATAGGAATGACTCATGTTATTCCCGGCAATGGTACAGACGGCTGGAACCGTCGCTCTCATAGCAACTGGGGCTGAACTCCATCAGCCCCCCCCCTTTCATTTCAAAAAAAAAATTTCTGTACTCGCCTGACTATCATAGCAGCGGACGTGCACGTCTCTCCCCTCCACCGTTTAATGTCCTGTCTGACTATCACAGCACTGGAGTGCCTCCCCTCATTTATCTCACTAAAAACCTCATTTATTCTTATTCCTGCATTCTTTATACATTCTACACAAATGCGGGGCGCTGCAATGGAGCCCAGAAGGTTAGGGGGAGGGAAGCAAGGGTGGTTTTGAGGACATCCCCTGATGCATGCAGACTCATCACTTCTTGATCTACACGACGGCTGTGCCTCTGTACACTGGTTCTCTAACACTTGCCCATATTCTAGCAGGACCGACTCTATTTTTAGAAGAACATAAAGAGGGAATGACCCCCTGGGTCATTCCCATTTTTGTCTTTGCCCCCGGCGCCACCTCAGCGAAGTTCAGCCAGAGAACCATGACACCAGCAGACGTAAAACGACTGATAAACATCTCTGCTATCAGTCAAAATCAAACGAATATGCTGTGACAGCGCTGCAGTAACGCCTCTTCAGCGGCATCCAATACACATATGGTGACAGTAAAAAAAAAAAAAAAAAAGTCTAACGGGCTCCATGGTTGCCGTGCTATGGCGTCTTGCCAGTGCAATCCAGGGAAAAAAAGGCAGAAAATGAGTTGTCTGCTGTTGCTTTCACAGAGGAAGCAGGATGACGACATCTACCCAGAATCACCCGCGACACTGTTTTTGCACCATCACGCATTGGATCTCACCAGAATTCTAATGGGTGGGGCAACTGTCGGAACTATGTATGCTACCCACAATGCAACGCCCAGAAATTGACGCATAACCTCATATTTAAATGGAACGCACACCACCGAATTATTGTGCTTTGTGTGGCCGTGTGCATTCAACTTTATACAATCTGTTTTACAAAACCAGTTTATGTAAAAATCGGAATAATCCTGTAGTGTAGATGTACCCTGAGAAGCACTGACACAGCAAAATGCCTTATCTGAAGGGCAAGTTCCCCTTCCTGGTAAATGAATACAGACAGGTCTATCTGATTCATTGTTTTATGGCTGGTCTGCTCCCAGCTACGCTGAAATGCTGGATGCTCAGCACTGGGAAGGAGTTAAATGAATGATCCGTTCACCAGATGACAGGGGAAGTTATTCCTACCTATGTCCCTATTCTCAGACTGTGGAAGAGGAACAAGCGCTATTGCAAGCGGCCATGAGCACCTTGCACCCATCCTGCATGCCCTGGGGCCTGGATCCTGCACCCACTGAAGTTAATGGGGCAGCATCAGGGCTGATAAAGGATATCGAAGAGACAGTCCTGCTGGCTTCCAAAGACGTCCCTGGCAAGGGTTCTGGGGAGGATCAGCACTCTGGTAATGACCACTGCATGTGACTTCCCTCTTTACACCTAAGGTGGGTGAGGAAGGAGTCTTTTGCTCTAGCAGCCACAAGGGTATGGATCCTACCCACTCCTTCCCCTGCTCCCCACCCCCTCTGACTTTCCACATAGCTTAATCAATCTCACTTTTTAGCAGTAGGCAACCCAAAGTGTTAAGACCAAGCACATAATCCGCGCTTTACTGCAATAACAGCAGCACCATCTAGTTTGTAAGCTGTTTTAATGGTCTCACATCCCATCCATTTGCTGAGCACCTCAAGTGCCTCAGCAAGAGGCTCTTTAGAAACACAAGTTATTAATTAATATGTAACAGATCAGGGCCAATTCTGCAGCTCTTGCTCTTGACTGTTTGTCCAAGGGAGGGCTGTGGATTTGATTCCATTAACACTAGAACTTTTTCTCTCTGGATCTCAGGATAATTTACTAACACCATTTCACTCATCCTCATAACCCTGCCTACAAGCTGGATCTGCATCATCAGAAACAGGTACAGGAAGATGAAGTGAACCTGCCTAAGGTCATCACAGGCAACTGGTGACAGAGCTGGAAATAGATCCTAGGAATCCCAGCTCCCTGGCCCAGCCACCAGGCCTCACCCACCTTCTCCATCTTTGTAAATGTAAACATTTTCATTCTGCTTTATGATTCTTTCACTATCTTTCCTTTGTCAGCAAAGGAAGGTTAGTGATTGTTTCCCTAAGCAGTGATAGCAGCAGGTAAAATTCTACCTGGCCATCTCCACGGATAAGAGTGAGGAGCACAGCCTGTCACCAAAGATCACACACAAAAGTAACTTGTTTGGGATCCCAGACCCTCACCATGACACACAAGTGAAACAACAGCCTAACCTGAATGACTCCTTTCCTAGCAGTGACTTCTTTTTCTAAGCACGTGATCCAGCAAGGTGCTGCAGTTCTTGGAGTCAACAAGAACAGAGGGTGCTCAGCACCTCAGAGGATCAGGCCCCAAATTTCACCAAACAGTCAAACACTGTGATAGTTAAGGCACATGTTTCCACTTTTGGGTCACAAGCAGTTCACAAACACTCACATCTGCATATTGTTATCATTTAAAGTTTTAAAAGCTCTCTTACCTCTAAAGAACACCAAGTGAAA
This sequence comes from Chelonoidis abingdonii, assembly GCF_003597395.2. NCBI lineage: Eukaryota > Metazoa > Chordata > Testudines > Testudinidae > Chelonoidis > Chelonoidis abingdonii. Next base: position 4,165,747 of record NC_133790.1, read on the forward strand.
CAATTCAGGAGCTAAAGAGCAAACCCAGGCCCACACAACCGCTATAATCTGCTGATCCAAATGCAAGGAAAACAGCCCTTTGACTCAAGGCTAGCTCAGCCCCAGGTCACCTTATTGCTATTCCTTAAAGGGATACACTTCATTTACTAACAGCCAGTAGCCATTTCAACACATTCAGAACCCACATGTTTACAAAGTGAAAAAGCAGAGAAATGGTGCTGGCAAGTGGCCTTCATTTTACTCAGTAGTATCTGAGTAATGTCCCTCTCCCCAGCCCAAAACAGAGACAGTCAAATAATGTTGGAAATTTCTGAATTAAGAATTACTTTTGGTGTAGTCCAAAGACAGGGAATAACACAGTTAAGTTGCACAGTACAAGGCTGTATTTCTACCTCAGTTTAGAAGGGCAAGAAAGAGTTGAAATTAATCCTGCCCAAATCCCCCAAAGTGATGCTGCTAAGAAAGTGTAAAGGTCTCCCACCCCCAACAGTGCATTGCGAATTTATCTAGAATAATTACAGAAAACAGTTCCTTAAAATTCCATAATGCTCAGTTGGGACTAGACTTTTAGATAACATCGGCACAACGCATATTAACACAAATGTATACCAAACGACAACAAAAGTCAGGCAACTGCAGGGGCAATTGGCTAACTAGGCACATTTGTGCATGTGTAACCCACGTACCTTCTGGGTGTGGTGTTCTGTCCTATCTAGTGGCATTGAGACCACTTAGAGAGAGTTAAATGAGTCTGCTCTACAGCCTTAGCTACAAGCCATTGGGCTTCTAGCTCATGCAGTAGAAGCTCATCCACTCAGCTCTAGAGGTCCCAGGTTTGATCCTGCCCACTGACAAGCGGGGTCTGTTAGTATTACATATGCAATCACATGCACTTGAAATGGTGTCTGAAAATCATGCCTATAGGTCACCCAAATAAAATTGCAGTTACTGAACAAAATAAAAATACACTATACAGATATAAACTCTAAGGTAAGAGTAACATACATGATGATGAGCCCCTGTATTAAATATGGTCTTATTCTCCCAACAGTGAGAAAGATTCTACCCTTAGTTACCTTCATGCAAAGACATTAGTGAGGGTAACTGAGGGCAGATTTTTTGGCCCATTTGGTGACTATTGGCAGTGGCAAGGTAGCAACATTTGTACAGACCAACAGATGGCGTGCTTGGAGAAGAAAAAAAAACAAAAAAAACCCCACAACAAGCATACAAGAGGAAAAAACAAAATGAAAGAGAAAGCAGGGGAGAAAAAGTGGTCTGATTTTAACTTGAGTTACTATGTTTACAGGGGTACATCCAATGGACTAAAACAAAAAAAAAAAAAGGCACGTTTCCATCTGATATTTTTAAACAGTTACAATTATTATCTGTTATAACAATCTTGGAAAGAGATTAGGAGAAGAAAAAAAATCTATTTTTTGCAATGTTTCCTTTGTACTTTTGACAGCACTTTGTGTATAGTCACTTTCTCTCTCTCCTTTGCACAGTCAGCGAGCACACACACACGATTGTAAAACTACAAAGGTTGGCAGGGCAACTCAGGGTCAAGCTGATTTATCAAATCACATCCCTCATCACAGTCCAGGGGTTAAAATACACCTTATATTATTTCTCTCATTTTAAGTTCCTTAATTCAGATGAAATCTTTTCCTCATGTCATGTAAGAGCAACAACTAGAATGACCTCTCTAGTTGCTGCATCCACGCTTCAACTCTTTAATCTCTCCTCAGACAAAAAAGTCAGAGAGATGCTCATTGGCAAGAGTAGGCTGATACTGGTGAAGTGTAGCTGCTTGGTTGTGGCACTGTTGGAGCATAAACAAGGCACTTTCAGAACTGTTCTGGCACCTCTGCTCCCATGACATGTACGCAACACATGCAGAGAGGAGAAAACTCTCTGCACAGACACTGAACACAGTTCTTGGGGATACACCACCTCTAACAGCTGCACTGAGTTTATTATTTTATATCCATTTTGAAACCAAATCAACAACATACTGTGCATGGTGGCATTTAGATCAAAGTAGAGATAGGTCTGAGAAGCAATATGTGCATCAGGATCACAGCTAGGAGCTCTTTAGATCAAGGATCCTGATCCAGGCCCATTTCTAATTTAAACAGGGGTACTAAATTCTTCTCCAAGCTCACCTGAAAGCCCCCTCAAAACCCAAGCTATATGTACACCTAAAGGTTTATCATGAAGGGAGTAAATTTGGGCAGACTACACTCTGCAGTTCCACATTCCATTATTAATCCCCCACCTGCCCAGTCCACTTAGTAATAGATTTAATGCACCAGCAAGTTGGACGATGTAATGCTGTAATATACATAAATAGCCTCTTGAAGTCAGCATAACCTTGCAAATCTACTTTAGTGACCAAGACAACTATTGGGAATCACTGACAATTGCAAATTATTGAGTGAGGCCCCAATTCAGCAAAGCATAGCATACGAGCTGCTGTCAAGCGAGGCTCAGGTTTAGATGTAGAAAGAGTTTGCAAGAGCGCTGGCTCTTCTTTTAAACCCTGGCTAAGATGTGGGCAGAGATTGCCTGGTGTTTGGGGGCAAAATTCTAAAATGCACAGACCAGCGAAGTGGGGATTAGCAAGGTTCCACTCAAACTCCAGCACCCCAATCATGTTAATGGAAAATAAAGTTTCCATGGAAAAAACAGAATTTCATTAGAAGAAAAAGAGCGATTTTCAGTAAACTGGGAGAGGGGTGGGATTGAGAGGTGGGGTAATTTTTAATTTTATACACTGACTCCTACTTCCCACATTCCCCCTCACTTATTTATAAATAGCTTTGAGCAAAAGAAGCTGGAAACAAATCTCAGGGCTCTTTACCTCATGGTTGTGGAAGAAGATCCAGACTCTGACAGAGACGTTAGCGAAAAGGACTCAAAAGAGGAGGAGGAACCAACACTCATCATGCTACTTCTGCTAGTGACTTTAAAGGATCCAGGTATCAGCTCATCATCAGATGAGTTATCTTCAAAAGAGCCCAGGACAAATTTTGCCATTGCTTGCCTTTTGAGCTGTACCTGAGTGTGTTCTGTAAACTGCTCCTGCTTTTCCCTGGAGATGGACTTCTTTAGCTTCATCTGCTGCTTTGATGAAGGAAGCAGAACTTGAGATAAAGGCTCTGCTAAACTGTTTGCTGAAACATCTTGTGCCGGCTCTGAGGAAGAAGGGATATTTGGACGTTTGTGTTGCCAAAGCACACTTGCTGCTTGCTGAAAGGCATCCACAGACACATGTCCAGAGGTCGGTGAAGTCTGAGCAGGCCCCGTGGACTGGGGTGGTGTTACAGCCCTCTCCTGCAGTAGGCATGTTGATCCTTTTGAAGGTTTCTCTTTGTTTTCAGAGGCCGCTGGTGGCTCAGGATTAGGTCTCTCAGTCTGCTGGTTAACGGGCTGAGAATTTGCCATTTCGGTCCAAATAAACCATAGCAAAATCAGACAGGACAACAGGGCCAGCAGTACCATTCAGAAACCCTAAAAGATGAAGAGATGCATATGTATAAAGTCACAATCTAGTTCAGCTAACGCTAACAGGCAGCAAGTGGACTGGGATTGGCTCGTTCTAACAGAGAAAGACTGGCTGGATTCCAAATGCTACCACAGGATCAAACAACACTAAAACTTCTGTGGTCACAGCAGATGTCAAGATGACCAGTATGTGTCCTCCCAGAGCACTAGGAACTGTATTACAGCAGTAAGGATAGGAATCAGATCCCCCTTGCTCCAAAACCACGATTCTCTATTAGCTGTTTGTTAGATTAACAGAATGAAAGGCAGCCGCCAGCAGCCGGACCTTGCAGACCTCCCTTCTATCCCCCACCACTCCCGTTACATTTCTAAGACCCAAAGAACATTCAATAGTGAAAGCAGTCAGCTATTTTATCTTTTACCCAATAAAATCCTTCAGACAAATCTCTTTGCTTGGTCCTTCACTCAGCACTGCAATGTACTTACAGGCAATAGCTAAACTGAAGACACTGTTACAGCACAAGCTATTTTTACTTCCTAAAAACAGAACCTTGGCAAGAGCTGACTGGTACTATGCACTGAGCTTCCCCTAGATATGCTTAATAGGCTAATACAAGTCAACACCCTGGCTTTTTCCTCCACAGAAACGTGACAGTCTAATAAGTTTACATGACTTATGGAAGTAGCAGATGTGCATTCACTTTGACATTAAATCCTAAGCCAACAGCCCCAGTTTTGGGCTATTATGAAAGACCATCTACAAGGACTTTGGTGTAGCCACATTTAGAAAGGGACACTGTCATCTTGGATGGGAAAAATATAAAAACACATTTCTCTCTGAAAATTGGGTGCCCTCTAGTCACTAGTATCATCCAAGATCACTGGAACTGAAAGGCGTTAGCAGAAAAATGATTTCCCTCTAGGTTTTTTTAAGCTTGTTCATTCTGTGTACTTGACAGAACATTGTGCAAAGTCAATTTTCCCAGTTTCCTCTTAGCTAAAAAGATCCTTACAAATATCAGGGGAAGAGATGGTAACTTAAAAGAAAAATCCAGATTATATAAAGAGTATGCGTCTACCAGAAGTAGATTTTTTTTAAAAAGTCAATTTAAAAAAATGGCAAGGACCCAGCATCCTTGTAAGTGCACCACTACTTCGGTCAATTTCCATCCCATTTGTAAAGTTCTCTGCCCGACTGCTCTACCCAGGCACAGAATGCAAGCACCAGGCTCCCATGGGACTGTGGTCTGCAACGAGAGAAACACCCAGGGCCAGCTCTAGGTACCAGCAAACTAAGCACATGCTTGGGGCGGCACAATTTCAGCAGAGGCATTCCAGGGTCATCTTTTTTTTTTTTTTGCTTTAGCAGTTGCGCTCCCGAAAGTTGTTTTTTTTTGCTTGGGGCGGCAAAAACCTAGTGCCGGCCCTGGAAACACCCACCAAGATACAAAACCGTATCATAGGTCTAGCCCATCTGCATGCAGACACAGACAACTGTGTGCACAAGACAAGACACACAGACAAGCAAGTTTCATGCCAACAGTATTTATTTATTACAACAATTCCCCCTGCTACAGATATCACATACCAAAGATTCATGCTGGGATGGAAGAGAAGGGGGTAAACTGAATATCCACTTTTCTGAAAAGTAGTTACAGTAGAACCTCAGAGTTATGAACTGACCAGTCAACCACACACCTCATTAGGAACCAGACGTATGCGATCAGGCAGCAGAGACTCCTCCCGCCCCCAGCCAAAAAAATAAATAATTAAAACACAAAAAAAAATGGAGGGGAGAGTTAAAAAGATTTGACAAGATAAGGAATCTGTTTCTGTGCTTGTTTCATTTAAATTAAGATGGTTAAAAGCAGTATTTTTCTTCTGCATAGCAAAATTTCAAAGCTATATTAAGTCAATGTTCAGTTGTAAATTTTTGAAAGAACAACCATAACGTTTTGTTCAGAATTAGAAACATTTCAGAGATACAAACAATCTCCATTTCCAAGGTGTTCATAACTCTGAGGTTCTACTGTAACTCAAGTAATTGAAAAACCGGGGGGAGTGGTGGGAAGGAGATCTCCCCCTCTCTTTTTAGAAGTTTTTCCCTTTCCTCCCTATTCCCCTGTCCCTTTTCATTGTTTACTATGTTTGTGCTGTGTTTCTGCCTGTTCACCCTGAGTAGGATGATCCCCATGGCTCAGGAGTGGCTGGGAAAGAACTTCACAATTTAAGGGCTTTAGGGAAAGGTCCCAGCAGGTCCATGTGCAGAATTTATTAGTTATCTTTTGCAAAACCCTTGTGACCTAGCATAAATAATTTGCTTCACATCTACAAATCCTACCTCAAGGGCCCCCCACCAGGCAGCCTTGACTCCCAGCCTGTGATTCTCTATCATAAGCCACGCAGAGGCTCCACAGGCCCTTGGGGTGACTGGAAAGGATGTAATGTGTTGTTTTATGCAAATGATTCAGCCGTCCAGCTTGTGGCACGTTACAAGGGTGCCCTTGGTGTTCTGACAACGTCGGAGGAAAGGGGAAGAAGCCTGCCTTTCTTCCATGCTTTGCCTACCTAGACTGCAAACTCTTTGGGGCAGACTGTCTCGTACAGCTTGGCAAGCCTGTAATGCAAACAAACAAGGCCGCCGTCACGGGACAATGGTCTCCCACTGCTGTCCAATGTCAAAGACTTTATTACGCTGAGTGTTGGGGCAAAGCTGATGTGGTTTATTTTTAAAACAGGACACACTGATCCTGTAAAAATATTCTGTGACAGTGAATGACTGGTGCCTGGTCCACCGTGCTGTCTGACAAATTAGCACGCTAGGAAGGAACACGGTGTCTCATGAACATTACAGGGATGGGCTCAGAGCTCTTTAGTCCAGCAGGATGATTTATAGTAATTACCTATTAACAAGACCTGACCTGCAGGTTAGCATTGTTATTACTGTTACTATCTGTACTGTGGTAGTACTGGGATGCCCCAGGTGACATCAGAGCCCATTGTGCTGAGCACTGTACAAACACACGGAGAGAGACGGTCCCTGCCCCAAAAGTTCACAAACCAAAAAAACAAGACATACAAAGGGTGGGAAACAAACCAGGGGCCCAGAGAGCTGAAGTGACTTGCCCAGGGTCATACAGCAAGTCAGTGGCAGCTATGGAAAAGGCAGGCCAGGCCAGGCCAGGCCCTGATCCACTGGACCTTGCTGTTGCGCTCATCCTTGCAATTTTGCATTCACAGATGAGAAGGCAGCAGACAAGCGTTAACCCTGGAAATGTTTATTTCAATAGGACAGCAAGGCTCCACACAGACCTCACCACACAAAGGGACTAAAATCTGTATGTTAAAGTGCTTTTTGTCAGGTTATTCTGTTATGGAGTTTCTGGTAACATCCTCTAAAGCATTTGGTGTTGCCCCTCGAGGAGACCAGACTCCCGACTAGATGAACCACTGCTCTGATCTGGGAGGGCTACTCTTAGGTTCCTATCAAGACAGTAGGTTTTCTGTAAAGGGTAATCTAATTAAAATGGAAAAATTCAGACACAAAACAAGGGTCCTGCCAACCTCTGAAGGTTGCTGCCCCAGATCGGGATAACTTTCACATATGATGCATGCAGATGACAGCATAAGGAATCACTGGATTTGCACCTCAAGACTAAGAAGTATATTTCCTCATCCACATTAGGTAGGAAAGAGACCATACCCCACAAAATACACCAGACCCAGCTAGCTGATAGTACAGTCTCCCATGGTCTCTTCTATTCTCCTCCTAAACCTGCCTGGCTTGGTTTCCTGCCTGTGCTGAACTGATACCCATCTCTTCCCATGCAAACACACTCCTCTCTGTCTGCTGACACTAAATCCAAAAGAATTAAACATAAGAACAAGACACATGGCACACAAGTGGCACAAACAAAACCTCATGCCCTTATTTTATGTAAGCTTCATCCTTCATGTCCCCGCTTTTCCCATGCCCAACAAAGGGCTCAATCCCATGAGGTGCTAAGCACCCTCAAACCCGATGGACACCACTAAAGGAGGCATGAGTTCAGCACCTCCCACGATGGAGCCCTCTTGAGGTGGGGTATCATCTCCAAAACACCAGGCCCACCACAGGTGCTGCTGAAAAAGCAGCAATTCTCACGTTGTTTTACTTTTCAAAACTGAGCAGAAACAAACAGGAGGTCTGGGAGAAACGCAGGCCCTGGTCCTGTCAACACATGGGCACACGCTCAGCTCTACTCCGAGAACTGTGAAGTGTAGGATTCCTCAGGGCTCCATCCTGCCAGCCCTCCCATTCAACGTGCATATGGGGCGGGTAGGAGGCCTGGGGTGCAGTGTTGTCAGTAGGCTAATGACTCCCAGCTGTCTGTCTTGACCCCATCTGCAGGGGCACTGGAACAATTTAGATAGTGAAAGCCACTGAACAAAACTGTAACCCTACATGTGATGGGAGCCACGCATTCAGTTGCTATTATTATGTTAAGCCACAGGTGCTGCAGCATCCCCAGCACCCCTGCTTGTCTGACTTGGATGATGCAGTTCAGCACTTCAGCAAGCAACTACTTGAGACTGGGGCATGGATAAGGGCAAGCTGGCTGAAGCTCAACTCAGACAAGAGGGAGTTGATAGTGGTGGGCTAGAGGAAACAGCCAGAGTAGATGGTAGAGGTAATCTCAGTCCTTTGGACTGAGGGACTCTGTCCATCATGAGTTACTGGGGTTCACAACTTTGGAGTGATTTTAGACTCCCACCTGCTGTTTGATGGCCATATCACAGCAGGAATCCAATCAGCTTTTTATCATCTGCATTTGGCTAGGAGGTTGTGACCTTTCTTTTTGGATACTGACCTTGCCATTGCCCCCGTGCCTTGATACCTCAGGATTAGACTACTGCAATGCACTCTACAGAGGGCTGCGCAACATCAGAATGATTTGGACATGAAGTCAGTACAGAATACAGGGGTATCTCACTGGGAGCATGTGACACCCCGTGCTCCGGGATCAGCACTGGCTGCCCAGCCGTCTCCAGATGGAGTTTAAGGTGTTGGTTATGACCTACAGAGCCCTAAATAGCATGGAAAAACCTACCTGAGAGACCACCCCTCTCCCCAGGCCAGGCTGCCATAGCTATGGTCTGCAGTGTTGCTGGAGCCATGTTCGTCCCAAGATACTAGAGAGACAAGGTGGGCGAGGTAATACGTTTTATTAGACCAGCTTCTGTTGGTGAGAGAGACAAGCTTTCGAGCTACACAGAACTCTTCTTCAGGGCTGGGAAAGGTACTCAGAGTGTCAAAGCTAAATACAAGGTGGAACAAACTGTTCTGCGTAAACAGTTAACACATGTTATAAGGGACCACTCACAGCTGTGGTTAGCAGGGACACTTGAGCTGGATTTCTCTCATTCTAAAAGAGAAGGAGAAGTAGGTTGCCAGCTCCAGGAGTCTGGATCTTCTCCCCTACATGGTCCAATGTAGCCCAAATTTGGTGAGCGTCTGTGCATGCTGGCTAAAGCCACCTGCTTGGTTGGTTTTTGGAGAGGGCAGATGGCGTGCTGCTCCCCACAACAATGAAGGGGTAGAAAGGCATTTCTATACATGATTGGCTAGCTGAGTTCTTGCTGAAATCATTATTTTAATGGTGCTGGGATATTACTGGATTACTGATGATGTCTTACAGCACTTAGAGCCTTGGGTTCTTTTTATCTAAAGCTAAATAAATACCATGAGTAGTCTCATTCTTACAGTAGTAACAGTAAGCATGTGCACTAGCATTTGCAGGATCTGGGCCATAAGGGGCAGAAAACAAATGCACCCATTGTAACGGCTAGAAGACAATCAACAGCTGAAAAACTTACAAATGCAACATTTAGGGTGTCACTATAAAAGCAAGCAGTTTTTATATTCAGACCTGGGCTTTCAAAACTCTAAATATCATTTAAAACATTCAATATTTGATCTTTAAACAGCTTTTGTAGTTCAGAATAACATAATCCATTTAAATAAGGTTGTGATTTATACTGCTTAGTTTAGATCGAAGTAAGCAACATCCAGCCCCATTATCAGTTCTCCTTCATGGCCACAGGATTCTAAGCAGACAGATACAACCCCCACAGGCAAACCATTGCACTACCTCCCTGCACAGATCTGCTTCTATTTTTAATTAGCAATATTAGTTCCAGTACAATTAAGCCACTTACCATCCTATCTGGTCTCTGGATCTTCACACATGCCCTTTGTTTCATGACCTCCACACTCTGATTTCAGCATTACACAGTTCTTGAAGACTAAATATTTATTGTACCTTGTCAGGCTAGTGGACTAGAGGCTGAGCATCGGAGAATATACTTTGCAGTGGTAACTGCGATGAATGTAAATTTTAGATTATAACCAATTCCTGTTGTACAAAAGAAGCTTATTAGCATTTAACCAGTTGAAGAGAGTTAATAATCCTCTGGTAAGAATGACAGACAATGCAACAATATATATACTTAGGCACTTGCTATTCTTCCTAACACAAGTTTACCTCAATGGATTCCCAATTTTCCATGGTTTGTTTGAAACTCAGAGCCATGCTAGATATCTAAGTATCTCCAGAACTAGAATGATCTGAAAACATGCAACAGAAAACCCAAACTGCTTTTGTAATGCATGGCCCATACTGAACAGCCCATCTAACCAAAGCCATATGCACAGAGAGGATTATTTTGGTAACTTTTCCATGGCTGCTGGTATTTCCAATCATCAGAGGCCTTAAGGGGTTAAAGACTCCAAATGTCATCTGCATTCTTTGCATGGTTTCACATTGAATGGAGTTTCCCCTAAATTAAATTTCTCATCTTACTTATGACATTGATATTAAATAAAATCCCCTCAGTCATTCTGCTTGGGAAACTTTTACCGAAGCCAAGTTTAATAAAAAAGCCAACAATGACTCCACATCAAGCATGTGGAGAGCAGCTACAAATTATTCTGTTGCATACCAAAATGGGATTAGATTTAGTGGGACAAAGGTCACCCAGTGATGCAAAATGAACAACTGTTTAATGCCGAGTTTGTTCCGCACAAACATTTTTTCTCTCAGCCTGCTATAAAATTATATAAACAAATATGGGGAGATTGATCCAGTGTGGAAAGTTTTAATTAAAAACACACAATTGTCCTGAAAATAAGCAAAACAGGCACTGTGCATAAAATCATTTGTAGCTATTCTATGGCAGAGTACAGCAGAATTAAAAGTTGAAGATATCTAATTATTTTAATGATTAACATTTAATTAAAATTATAAGATCAAGACCTATGTTTTGGTCTTATTTTTGTGCGTGTATATATGGGTCTATTTGCTTCGCTCCAGGGGAAGTCAGATCATGTCATGAACTGATTTCAATTTGGATTCTGCATCTAGACACCTATAGGTATTGGTGGGTGTAGCATATTAAAAGAACAACATACATGTAGAAGGGCCACTTCCAATAAACAAAAGGAGTCTCTTTTGCACGGCTATTAACCCAAGATTTTTCTGCCTTCATTTACACAGAGCCCTGACACTGTCCAAGCCAAGAGCTCCCATCCAATTTTTTTTTGTTTTATAGATTAATTTATTTCACATTAAAAATTTATTTTATCAAAGTCCATAGTTCTGGGGGACAAATTAGTTGGTTACTAATTGTGCAAGGCTTCTAAACAAATATATATGCTACAATTTATAAAGCTGAAGTAGGTTTCCTATTCTTGGTACCGGCCCTTATTTCTGGTTCCCAGTTCCTTACCCAAAGGCCAAAATTATTTAAAAATACATCAGTGTCTGATTAATTTTTTAAAAAATGTCACCAAATTAATGACTGAATGTGATAAAAAATGTTAATTACAGATTACTTATTTATTAAATAATCAAATGAGGAGATGGGTTTTGACTGGCTGTTTTTTAGAAAATAAGTTTTGGATCTCCCCAAGTGACCCATCCTTGTGACTGACAGACTGTTCTGAAGGTGCTAGGACATGTCACTCACCAACCTGAAGCTTCACTCCTGTGCAACATGTCACACCCCCATCCCAGTTCCATATTGGGCAATAGAGTTTGAATAAGGAGCTGGGTTTTGACAGACTGGAGGTGATTAAACACGTCTCAGGTCACCCAAAGCTACACTCCCCCTTGACCGCCAGTCTGTTCTGAAGGAGTTGGGACATGTTAACTTTCCCCACTCGAACCTTCATTCTTGAGCAATATGCTGCCATGTGCTACACTCCCATCCCAATCCCAATCCCAATCAGGCAAAGGAGGAGGGTTTTGACTGACCTACTGACCGTGACAAAAGGAGTCTCAGGTCACCCCAAGTGACATGTCTTCACAACCGCTAAGTAAGTCTTTCCCCAAACCAAAGCTGTGTTTCTGTGCAATCGTCTGCCAAATGGCACACCCCCACCACTCTTCCAATCTGAATAAGGAACCAGAGTTTGACAGTGGGACCATTCTGACCTAGCTGAGGCATGGAACTCCCTGACTTGAAACATTTTCTTTGTGAAAAACTGTGGCCCACATCACAAGTCCTTCTCCCCCTTCAGATGCACAGACACAGACATGACGCAAAGGGAGCAGCTAACAGGAGAGGTTCAGAGGATGAAGCTGTGCATCCTCTGCTTCCAGGGAGAGGGACTTAGCAAGTGTTGGATTGTTCCATCTGTTTGTTCTTCACAGAATGTTGTGTGGCTGGCTGTGCGCCCCTGAACTGGCCAGCGGAGTCAGGTTTGTTTGTGTGTCAATGAAAGCCCTGTTACTGGGATCCTTCAAACAGAACCATTGTTTGAAGACTCTAAGTGGTTATTCCCTCCCTGTTTCCAAGGAAGGGAGCTGAGCACTGACACTTGTATACAAGTCAATTGCCTGTTGTAGGTATGGCTCTGTACCAGAGATAGCGGATATGAATGATGAAGGAACAACTGCTGCTACCTGCCTTGGACGTAGCATGTTCTCCTTTCTGCTGGAAGACATAATAGATTTTGAGCATATAAAATGCAAGCTGGGGACCTTCCTGGAGGAGAAGACGTGGTCTGGAAGCATGAGTTGCAACATTGTGCAGCAACCGATAAAACAAAGACTTGGACAACTAGATTTGGAAATCATGGTCACAGACACCACAGGGAAGGGGATCATCAATAAGGGAATTAGTGAGACTACAAACCAAAGAAGTGGACAGGTGATTTGAGACCAAGAGGGGAAAGAGAGCCAGGAGACATTCAACTCAACTAGAAGTACTACAGAATCATAGAAACGTCAGGATGGAAGGGACTACTGCATCCACTTCTGGTGTTCACATTTTAGAAAAGGATGTTGAAAAACTGGAGAGGGCACAGAAGAGTCACAGAAATGGTTCGAGGGCTGGAGGAAATGCCTTAAAATGACAGATTTACAGAGGTCAATCTGTGTAGCTTATCAAAAAGATTTGATTAAAGTGTGCAAGTATCTTTATGTGGACAAATAGCGGGCACTAAAGGGCTTTTCATCTACCACAGAAAGAACAAGAACCAACGGCTGGAAGCTTGAAGCCAGACAAAGTCAAGTTAGAAATTAGGCACAAATCTTTAATAGTGAAGGTGATTAACCACTGAAACAGACTACCAAGGGGAGTGATGGATTCTTCGTCTCTTGATGTCTCCAAATCAAGAGTGAATGCCATTCTAGAAGAATGAGGAGGAGTCCGGTGGCACCTTAAAGACAAACGGATTTATTTGGGCTTAAACTTTTGTGGGTAAAAAACCTCACTTCTTCCACAGGGCTTTTTTCCCACGAAAGTTAGTCTTTAAGGTGCCATCGAACTCCTCGTTTGTGTGTGGATACCAACTAACAAGGATACCCCTCTGATAGTTGGCATTCTAGAAGATATATTTTAGTCAAACATGAGCTGTTTTGAGCCCAGCTACAAGGGTAACTGGATGAAATTTGATAGTGACATACAGGAAGTCAGACTAGATGGTCCCCTCTGGCCTGAAAAATCTCTCAGTCTATGAAACCCTGTTACTGGCCCTTTTGCACACACAACTTTGTCAAAGTTTCCCTCTCCATGTGGAAATTTCATGCAGTAGCTGGTTGTGTACAGACCATAAAAACCTCCTTATGGAGAGGCAGACAGCACCACATTATGCAGTAATTCTACGTAGAAATTTATGAAGAAACTTCCCTTCTGTGCAAAATAGGGCCTTAGCATGCAAATCCTTCGGAATGCTTAAATATAGGTGTCACCAGTGATCAGCACCAACAACTGATTTTTTATTATAATAAATGACAACTTCTTTGCTTATTTTATAATTTCATAGTCAAAGTAAACAAGTGCAATGGATTGCATCAACTGAGTACACATCGTTTCATTAATGGTGAGCCCTGCATCTCTCTCATTACACTCACAGTTCAGTCTGATCAGCGCAAGATTAAAAAATGTGCCCTTCAGCTGTCAGAGCTTCTGTACATGACAGCAAGTAAGCTGGAAAAAAAACAAAAAACAAAAAACCCAAGACATGTTTTGGTGGAATCCTCTTAAAGCAGCGACCTGCCTCTTTTCAAATACCACTCACTGACTATTCAGACAAATATGAAATGCCCCCAACCTCCGAAAAATCCTTCATTTGCCTTCTCTGTAGTGCTTTTTCATGCAACTTGAATATAATTAATATTTAAAATAATGTTTCAAATATTGCTTAGTTCAACAGAAGTCATCAAAATTATTTGCATAAACAATAGAGTTTATTAAAGCAAAGGTGTTGTCATTATAGGTACAAAGTTGTTGAGATAACGTACAAAATGCTTCCTGGTGTTGTATGTTTCCACATGCTTAATCAAATTGAGGGCTAGTATTTCTACAATGGAATTAAAAAGGAAAGGTGGTGATATTCTAGCCACTGAAAGAATTCTCCAAATTCTGTTCAAGTGCACTAAGACACATTGGTGTTGTACAAATCTCAGAGCAGTACTAAAGACACTGGCAGGTTCAGTAATTGTACTATATAAGAATAAGGTAGTTTGTGAGCACTCTAGTGGTACTCACAACTTTCTATGTTTTAGAACCACTCAGAGCAGCAGAGTGCATTCAACTAGGCCTTTTGCATAGAGTTAATAAACATAATTATTTGGGTGTCAGTGGTGCCCGAGCAGTGTCCCCTTATTATTTGTGTTACATAATGAGCACAAGACACAACACTGACCATAAGCCATGTGTTTATATCAGTCACACAATTAAACACGGTTCCATCAGTTTAGCCAGTTTTCCTGTCCTTAACTCACATAACAACAAACTAAAAGTTCCCATAGACTTCATTTGTAATATTACACAATTTCTGTGAAAATATTACAGCTGGATTTGCAGTAAATCTGCCAAATATTGCTTTCGTTGTTTTTTTACATGCATATTGCATACTGTATGCTCATTGTTAGTTAAGACACAAAATAAAAATTGGGGTAATACATTTGTCAGACCAGAAATAAAAGTTTTCCGCTGGAAGTGGCATACCGCCAGCTCTTCATAACAAAACAACAGTCGCAGGGAGTGTTACTTGGGGTAACCTGAAACTTTTTTGTCACGTACAATCTGTCAAAACCCAATTCCTTATTTAAGTCCTGTGTACAAAATGAAAGTGGGGTGGGCACATCATAGCTCACTCCACATTGCTCAAGAACAAAGCTTTGGGTCAGCAAGTGAATGTCCCAGCTCCTTCACAATAATCTGACAGACATGGCGACATGTCATTTGGGGTGACTCGCGATACATTTCAGCACATACAATCAGTCAAAACCCAGCTCCTTATTCAAGTCTTGTGTAAAATATAGAAGAGAGGTGGAGCGTGCTGCTCAAGAACGAAGCTTCAGGTCAACAAGTACCATGTCCTAGTTCCTTCAGAAGAGTCTGTCGGACACAAGGACACATTACTTCAGGTGACTCAAAACTTAGTTTGTCATTTACAGCCAGTCAAAAGCCAGCTCCTTACTGGATTTTTAATCAATAAATAATTAATTAATTAGAAATTGAATTATCAGATTCAGTCTTACTAATTTGATAAAATTGCTAAAAATTTAATCTTACACTGATGTATTTGTAATAATTTAGGCCTTTGAATAAGAAGCTGGTACCATGGATAAGGAGCCAACTTCAGCTTCTTGTGCAATTTTTCACTGCGCTTTTGGAATTCTAAACTCTCCCTCTAGTGGTTAATTTACTATGGTACCTGACAGCTGTTGCTTTCCTTTGGGACAGCAATATTGTGCTATCTGGAAAGAAAAGTTTACAACATGTGGCAGGGATGTCTAATCTTGGGAGCTGAACTTCCATTAAAGTTTCTCTGTTATCTCAGGATGCGATAAGGAGAAACAAATCCTCACAACGTAATTGCTTTTCAAAGCAAGGAAAATAAACCATAGCTAATCAAAGGCTTTTAACAAGGTACAAAAGATAAAATCTTGCTTTAGATCACAGAGGAGAAAGAGTCTGAAGGTATCATCCTAATCCTAGTTTAACCCACATTATCAAAACCACATGTGGCTGAAGAGGGGCCCAGGATTAGAAGAGCAGGAAAGTGATGCAAACTAGACAGGAGATACATTTTCAGAGCTGGAGGGGGAATACAAGCCGCTGCTCCCAGGACTCTCACCACTCAGTTCACCCACCCTTGTACAAATTATATATATTTTACACACACACATACACATCAAGCTTGTATTTCAATGGGAAAGTTAAACAATAAACCCTCTTCCATAACCCCTAAGCAAGGAGCGCCAGATCACAGTGCAAGTAACAGGCAAGAAAACCCTCAAATCCTCTTGTTCAAAGACCCATGGCCAGAGGGGAGCGGTTCCTGCTGCTTTGCTTTCCCCTCACAAAATCAATGCCTCACCGCTCTCTGAACCACCCCCCCTTCTGTTGCTCTGGACACTTAGGGGTTAACTGCGCACAGGCTGTTTCACAGCCCACTGGTTAAAGCGGTTTGTATATTAATCCCGCCTTGTCCCAGAAACCCCTGGTGAAGGGAGCTGCTAGGCCTCTCGTTTCCTCCTGCCAGCGGGGCGGCGCATTCCCCTCTGCGCTGCGGTCCCGGGGGGGCGGGGGCTTTAAAAATAAAACTGAAAACCCAAAACACACCGACCTGGCTCTCCCTGGGGCTCCCACCCCGGAGTAGCGGGAGCCGCTGAACCCAGCTGTAAACCCTGCAAGTGATGGAAACCACGTCAGGCGGGGGGGCGGCAGCCCCCGCCCCCGCCCCCGCCCCGCGGGTGAGCCGCTCTGAGGAGCAGGGAGCTTGGCGGAGCCCCCTCCGGGGAGGCCTTGCGCCCGGCTCTGCCCTGCCTGGGGGCCCTGGGGAGGATACGCTGCCCCCGCCCCGCACGGGGAGGGTGCCAGGCCGCGGGCTCCAGAACGCACCTCACAAGCAGCCGGCTGCCATGGCAACCGAGGCCGGAGTCGGCGCGCGTGAAGGACCCCCCCGGGCCCGGGGTTCCACCCCCCCCGACGTGGCGCGAGCCTTGGCGCCGTCGTCCACGGGGGGGCAGCGCTGTGGTGGGGGCCCAGGCGGCGGATCTTGCCCGGCAGCGACCCGGGGGGCGAACCGGCGAGGCCCTAGCCTTGCTGCGGGAGCGGTTCTGTTTGTAAAGCGGCCGTGTGCGGAGTTCCTGTTTGCAAAGGTCCAGCCTGGAAACGCCCGGGCCTGTGATTGTGCATAGGGCCCCTTCCCACACCGGAGACATGTGCCGCCTGCTCCCTGCTGCCCCCCGTTGGGCCAGGACAGTGCAAGGGAATTCAGACAAAACTGCTACCAGAGTCTTTTTGCATTTAGTTTTGAGCCCAAAATACTCGGATACCGCCGCCTCCCCCTCCAGCTTTCATCCTAGGGTCTCAACGCCCTCTATAAAAGGAAATACAAACCTACAGCATTGCAAGGCAAAGTCTATTTTTGACACAATATCCCAGTTGCAGAGTAACTAACTATATGCCCCCTTCACGCCTTCCCTCCACTCAGCATGCAGCTGCTGGAAATTCCATCCAAAATCAAGTATAAAAAATACTGGAAATATTTCCACTGGAATTTTATAAATGCCCATAAAAGTTCCCTCCACCAGAATTAAGGGCAGGAGCCAAGTCATGTAATTTAATATTCTCTGTTGGAGCAGTAGGGAATGTTGCCTATGGATCGCTGAATAAGGGACTAAAAGAATGGCCTAATTACAGAAGTTAGGCCAGGGGTCGGCAACCTTTCAGAAATGCTGTGCCGAATCTTCATTTATTCACTCTGATTTAAGGTTCCACGTGCCAGTAATACATTTTTAGAAGGTCTCTTTCTATAAGTCTATAATATATAACTAAACAAGTGTTGTAAAGTAAATAAGGTTTTTAAAATGTTTAAGAAGCTTCATTTAAAATTAAATTAAAATGCAGAGCCCCCGGAACCGGTGGCCAGGGCCCAGGCACTGTGAGTGCCACTGAAAATCAGCTCGCATGCCGCCTTCGGCACTCGAGCCATAGGTTGCCTACCCGAGTTATACTATGGAGGCCTAGTTTGGTGGAAGGTGGTAAACTTGCACATGTAAAATGTTCTGCAAAAGGAAACAAGTGATAATTGTCTGTGCTTCAGCAGCTATGGGTAATGGGTATATTTCATAAAGGTGGCTTTTTTAAAATGTATAGTATGCCAGCTGAGAAAACACTCTCAGCAAGTGATATGCTCTATTTGACTCTTACAATAGAAGGAAGATTTGGATGAGGTGACCCACTACGTTTTATTTTCATTTGAATTGCAGACTTTAGAAGTTCCAAAATATTGAGGGGAAAAAAATAGGTCCGTGAAAACAAAGCAGGATGGAGAATTGGGAGTAAGAGTTCAAGTTCAAAGATTACTATGTTTAATATTAATATTTTTTGGAAAACAGTCTATAGCACAGTTATAAGAGAAAACATTTATGATAAGAGGAACTTAACATGGTTTATTCCCCTGGTTGCAGGGCAGCACGCCCTAGGAGCCAGTCTCTCTCCTACTCCATGGGGCCCCAGCCCACAGCCCTAACAGCAACATAGGACCTTGCCACTGGCTCAGCAAGGGGTCCTACCAAAACATGCTGAGGCTTACCAGGGGAAGGTACCAGTTCGTAACCCCCTACCCCTGTAGGGTGACAAGATGGGATGAGGAAAATATCAGGACACATGGTGGGAGTGGGAGGAGCAAAAAAAAAAAAAAAGGCAGAGTCCCACCAGCATAGCAAAAAAACAAACAAACATGGAGTCCCAGAGTCCTGCCGGCAGAGAGAAAAAACAAAACAAAAAACCAGAGTCCCGACCAAACATTGATCGGGACGCAGGACAAACACCTATAAATAGTGACAGTCCCGATCTTATCAGGACATCTGGTCACCCTACACCCCGGGTCACTTCCTACCAGCTGGAGAGTTAGGGTCTCCCACAAGTCCCTAGGTTCTCCGTGGGTCTCTGGGTCCATTGCCTCCTCTGGCTCCTCCCACAGTAGGGCTTCATGCTAGCCAGGAGCTTCCCAGTTAGGTCCTTCACCTGTGGCTGCCAGCCTAGACTGAGCTGAGTTCCCTCCTTTTATACGCTCAGAGCACTTGGAGCATGCCCAGTACGGCCAGGGCAGGACTGCCACTGTCAGAGCTAGTGGTCTGATGCTGCTGGGACTAGTGTGGGGCAGGGCTGCCCCATCACACATGGGGAGCTAAGCAAATGATTCCAGCACAATAGCATAAAGAAAGTAGAATTTTTATTTAAAACCAACAACATGGTTAAACAACTTATAGAACCTTTTCTTTTGTACTAGTGTTACCTACTGGGACAGATTCAGAAATGGCTTCTCCATTCATCGATACTAGTGTAAAATGTACTAGTATAGTACAAAATAAGGATGCAATTTCACAGGATAAACTAAACTTTTTCTCTAACCAGTGAAAGTTAATAGAAAAGTATCAATTAATTTAGAACTAGATCTGAAAGCCTAGAATTTCATCAAGGCCTCACCTTGCTCCCACTGACAACAGGGGGAGTGTCCAACATTGTGGGAGCAGCGTGAGGTCTTCAATTTCTATTGGAGCCAGCCATCACAGTGGCAAACAGTGAGCAAAATGTTCATGGAGAAAAGGATCTGTCACTTCCATACTGCAGTTTGCAACATACTGAAAATAAAAATAAAAAAAGAAATGGCAATAATCCACTCTGACCTAGTTGACCCAACTCCTGTAGTTCAGGAGAAACTTCTATTGTTTCCAATGGGAGTTTTAACTAAGCAAATATTGCTGGATCAGTATGGCATGAGTAATAGGTTTGCACAATGTAACCAGATGCTAAATGGTGACTATGAACAAGATTGTTGCCCCGTGACATGCTACAAACAGATTTAACTCTTCAGGGGATGTAACTTTAGAGATGCTGGGCACCTCCAACTTCAGACCAGCTCTGAGTGAAAGTAAAACTGTAATTACTGTTGGGAGAAAGATACACACTGGAGGAGAGGAGGTTCAAAAAAGTGAAATGAAGACAATTATGTTCATTCATAACTATGAAATGCACAGAACCAATTCTGTATCTGAGGCGTCCTGATTTTACTGTACATTCAAATGTGTTGAAGAGTGACATGAAAGGTTCTAATACCATCCTGAAGGATCACCTTGAAGTTCAGCTGTCATCAGCAGGTACATATACAGGTGACACAAGACACATACTAAATAACATGAGAACACTTCTTCTGAAAGTCAGGCTGTTGTGGTAGTTAGAAGGAGCTGTTATGCCCAATGGAACTTTGACAGTATTAAACTCACAATAAAGTACTTTGTATATAAAAAAAAGAAACATTACAAATATTGGTCATAACTTCCCCCAATTGTCTGGGATATTAGCCCTGAAATCTTCAGGGAGTTCAAAGGTGTGTTCAGTAACACCACATAGCTAGTCCAGCTGCCTGATAGAAAACAATCTTTAAAGCACAGATACATCAACATCTGGAAAATGAAACTGGGTTAAACAGATCTTTAGCAGAACAAACAGTAACTAGCTTTTTTGCTGTAAGACTATAAAGGTGCTTCTATTTTACCAAAACATAAAATCTAGGTTTACACATGGGAAAATACAAGGGGGGAAATAGCAAATAAGATGTGTTTCACGAACCGTAAAAGGGTGCTCACAAGAACTGAATTTTATATGAGTTTAGCTCAATATGAGAATTCCCTAGATAGTCCCATCAGAGCAAAGAACATACATGGTTTTTGGTTTGAGAACAGGCTCAAGAGATTTTTGCTTAAAATTTTGACAACATCGAAGTTTCATTATTCTTTATATCAAACTCTGGTTTTCCCCTTAAACATATACAGTATGTAAAAAAGATACTTAAAAGGTAGCACTTCTGCAAAGTAGGCCATTCTGTTTTTCAGCTAGACCAAGTCTAAAGAACAATTCTCATGCCAGCCCAAATTTTTCAGGAATGGGATGATCCTTGATATAAGGGCTACTTCAGATTACATTCCCAAATCAATGTTTGTAGCTCAGAGTGCTCTCCAGTCAATGGGCTTCTTGCCAGACTTCTTCAGCAGTTCATTGGTTTTAGAGAAATGCTGACAACCGAAGAACCCTCTGTGCACAGAGAGAGGTGAGGGATGGACAGTCTGTAGAATATGGTGACGTTTCTGTAAGAAGTTGGAGATAACAAAAGAATGAGAAACTTGGCAGGTTTTCAGATTCTAGATGGAAGTTGCTCATCTGTGCTATTATCAAATGCAGAAATGAAATTGCAAGTCTCTCTTCATTGTTCGAGTTAAAAACAAGAGCACAAAGGTTTGCCATGAAGCCCAGGCTTTCTGCACTCAATAAATGGCTGCATTTCTAACAAACAGCAATAACAGAGAGTTTAAGTTGTTCTGGGAAGTTTCCTGTGGGAGATAAACTACACATCATAATGTTGAGCCTCTTCACACAACAGTATCTTAATTTCTTCCACACTGATTGTTCTTGTTCCCAGAGGATAAGCACAAAGTGGTGACAGAAGACAGCCTGCCTTGAGACCCTTAACTGTCTACTAGCTTTTTTAATTGAATAGTAGGCAGCAGCAGCCAGTTTTTCCACCTATGACCAAAAGCCCCCTCCGGATGGCATCCTACCAAGTGAAGTAAGAAGCAATGAGACTTCTAGAAAGATGGAAGAATTAAACCATACCCTGTCAATAGAGCTGCCTTTCTTCTGTGCATAAGCTCCCCACAACATGAAGACAAGTCCATCCAAATTATTGTTTAGCCAGGACACCACTGCATCAGTGAATTGTTCCCAGCCTTTTTCCTTGTGGGAATTAGGTTGGTGTGCTCGGACTGTGAGGACGGCATTGAGCAAAAGTACTCCTAATCACAAACAAGACATGTACGTATCATGGACAGAGAAAACATGAATTAGTTTGCAAAGTAGTAAGCTCTCTTCCAGTCTTTTGCTGGATCTCCAATGGTAAAAAAAATCATTTAATCTTTTGTTCATGGGAAAACTCTCCATGAGAGATACCAGTACAGAGTTTTCAAACAATCCATTTGTCGAAGCAGGGAGAAAATAAGTCATTAAGAAATCCATCTAAGAAATAGACCTATTTAGGGGATAAATTATAGAGGCTAAATATAGTTTCTGCAAATGAATAGGCTTTAATGGAGTTTTCCTTTAAAGTTACAGCATGCCTGCATAAACAGATTTACCACTATGATGCTGAGTCAGTATCATTAACACTAGAATCACAGGACTAGAAGGGACCTCGAGAGGTCATCTAATCCAGTCCTCTGCACTAAGGCAGGACTAAGTATTATCTAGACCATCCCTGACAGGTGTTTGTCTAACCTGCCCTTAAAAAACTCCAATGACAGAGATTCCACAACCTCGCTAGGCAACTACACGGATGTTAGAGATGAACTCTGAGACCTTCATGAGATTTTCAGTAATGATATCACATAATCATTTATTACAATTAAGCTATATACTTGTTGGGGAGTGGTCATCAGTTTTACACAGCTACCACAAGGGTTTTCCGACCTGCAGCCAAGCATAATATTTTCTCAGACATTAAAAGGCTAAATACATAAATAAATAAATTAAATAAATAAAAAGGATGCTATTTGACTCACCATCAAAAAGCTATCCCCCAGGCGAGTAGAATTTTGCAAGAGTTATTACAAATAATACACCTCAAGAAAAATTGTAAACTCTTCTTTGTTAAAAAGGCCAGCACATTGCATATGTGCTTTGTTGACAGAACTTGAAGACAATTATGCAGGTATAAGGTCAAGGCTGAAGTGGTTAAGCTGTGCATAAGCACAGGCTCACTTTTTACATGGTTCGACTCAGTATTATTTAACCATTTTATGAACATTGAAAGGCTGGGGTTTTTAAATGGTTCCTTTTAATAAATCTCAGCCAAGTAGTTTGGAAAATACCAATAACTAGATTAACATTGCTCCTACAACGCACTCACTGAGGGGGGAAGATCCCCATCTAGGCCACATCTACACTGAAAAGCTTACAGTGGCACAGCTATACTGATAGAGCTGTGTTGCTGTAAGAGCGCTCACATAGCTGCATTATGCAGACAGAAGAGAGCTCTCCCTTCGATATAATGAACCAGCTCAACAAGCAACGGTAGCTATGTCAGCAGGAGAGCATCTCCCACCGACATAACGCTGTGCACACGAACGCTTATGCCGATAATACTTACGCCGCTCAGAGGAGTGTTTTTTTACATCTCTGAGTGACAAAGGTTTTGCCAACATAAGTGCTAGCACAGACACAGTCTAAATGAAGAACCCAGAAAGGATGAACGGATTGATTACCTTGCTTGGCCCACCCAGTTAGATCTCCATGACCGGGATGGGTGAAATATTCTATGTCTGCAGACAGCTCTTTGTAAATATTTTCTAAACTGCAAACAATAATAATGGAAGAGATTTTTAGAATATTTCTGTGAAATTATCAAACAGACAAGTTAATGACTTTGTACAATTGGAACTTTTACCAAGAACTAAAAATCTGATCTTGTATTCTAGATGCATCATCCAACTCCCATTTAGGAAAATTATAGTCATCTGATTTATCTGATGTATATGACAGGTCCTTTTCTTCACCGCTCCCTTTAATTAATACCAAGTCCCTGAAACTGCTACCTTTTATGCAAATGCTTACTGAAGGCAATGGGACCACCCATCTCCTTCAAGTTAAACATCTGCTTAAGGATTTGCAGGATGGATGTCTGCGTGAATAGGGCCACAGAATGGTGTCTGTATGCAATATAGAAAAACAAGCAAGTTTAATCCAATCCAATTTAGAAAATAAAGATCTTTGTGAAACCAGGACACGAATGGCTCTTCTGTGCCATCAGGCTGCAGGTCATTCCTGTATAAGGCCCTGATACTACAAATGGATCTGCATGGAAACCCAATTTTGCAGGTTTGGACACTAAATACTTGGAATACATCACCACCTTGGAGAAGCCAGAAGTCTATGTAGAATTCACCAATTTATTTTTGTAGTAATTCTTTCCCAGAAGTCTCTGGGTGTGCTGGTGTGTGCCTGTAATCCCAGCTACTTGGGCGGCTGAGGCTGGTGGATTGCTCAGTGGTCCTGGGTTGCACTGCACTATGCCAGTTGAGTATCCGGTGCCACTGACAGTTTGGTCAGCGGGTGGCTGAAGGACTGGCTAGAACAACGTGAATGAGGTGTTGTGATTGGCGCTCTCTCTGTGAGGACTGATGGACCCACTGATTGAGGTGATCTTTCCCAGAAAGTATACACCTTAAAATTCAATGAGTTATTCTTCTGACACCTTTCTGCTCCCCAACAAGTAGAAATACTCTGTCATATGTTATAAAATTATTTTTTCAGCAAATCACAACACAATTACGTCAAAGGCAGTCAGAAAGGCAAACTCACAAACAGCTGTATGCCTATATACAACCTACCCAATAAACAGTGGCAGACTTTTAAACAGATAAAGCATAACCATACCTAGGTGGAGGTGGAACAGGTCTCTGGACACTAAAGCAGAGTCCATGAGCTTGACTAGGTCCATGATAAGGATCTTGTCCCAAGATGACAACCTTTACCTGAACACAGACACGAATTAGTGCTGATAACCCAGCAATATGTCTTAACATCTCAAAATATTTAGAATTTTATGTATTGTTACAAAGCAAAAATTTCTCGATCAGAGCCAAGTTGCATCTGGAAGAAGGCAGCGCAGAAATTGGGAGGGCCAGGGAAAAGAAGCCAAGACGACAGCTTTTGTTTTTAAGAGCATTATGTTGCAGTCATGGACGGAAATAACCAATGCAGAAATCCTTATTTTCGGTATCTGGATGAGAAAACAGGGGCAAAGCATACAAACACCACAGGAGACAAACCAGGGTACACAGCCTAAAGCACTGGGTTTCTAGACAGAAAGCCATGAGAGTCGAACACATGCATGGCATCCTGGAGCCTGACTGCAAATACAGCTTTCACTGTTTTATCAAAAACATCAGAAAGCAGCAGATCCCACTCTCCCCCCCTGCTCTACAAGGGTCTCCCCAGGAGCACTTACATCTGTGATGTCGCACATCTGCGTCCAGGTGAAGACTTGCTGCGCGGGCGGGTAGACAGTGTGACGTTTTCGCTCGTCGGCTACAAATGCCATTAGCTAGAGGAAGCAGGGTAGCGCGCGGTCAGTACAGGCGAGGGAGAGGGGCAGCCGCCGAGCAGCTACAGACGAGCTGCTGCGGCAGCACAAAGCCTCCTGCGCTCACTCACCTGGGAGAAGTAGGGCTTAGTGAACTCCCCCGCCAGCTGCCGCCTCCAGCCCTCTCCGAACCCCGCGGGGACACTCCGCGAAGCGAGTCTCTGCAGAGCCGCCTCCTTGTTCCTGCGGATCCGCTCCTGCTGCTCGGGGCTCAGCGGAGGGGAGCGGGGCGAGGCCTTCCCCGAGTCATCTTCCACCAGCTTCAGCTTTTTGGCGAAGTTGGCCTGGAGGTCGCCACAGAGGACACGGCTACTAGGGAAGCGCGGCACGCAGCGGCCCGGCCCCGCGCGGAGAAACAAGCCGCTGGCGAGCCCCATGGCGGAGGCGAGCGAGCCTGGCAGGGCGGCCGGGATCGCGCAACTAGCTCCCAGCCACCCCAGGGGTACCGCGGCCCAGGTGGCAGTGGAGGCCGCTTGGGGTCCCCACCCCCCAGCCTGGGCGGGACTAAGAGACAGATGCTCTCTACGCCGCGCAAACACGTGGCTACTTCGCGGGAAAACAGCGCGTTTCCCCCAGGGGAGCGCCCTTCCTATTGGACGTTCAGCCACGGAAAGCGGCTGGGCACGCTAGCCTCGCCCTCGTTCCTCATTGGTCACTGCCAGGGCCACTGCTCCCCTTATTGGCCCCTCGCTATGAAGACCCGCCGACTGAGCTCTCCGCGGATCAACCCCGCCCAGTCACACGCCTCCGATTGGACAGTGAGAATGGAAAACCGCTCCCTACTGGCCAGTGACTACGGAAATCCCGCCAAGTTGTCTGGCCCCACCTCTCTCCCAGCTCTGCCCTCCTATTGGACCGTGGGTCAAGGAGCGCTCTCTTATTGGTCAATCCCTCAAAGCAGCGCCACGCTAATCGGCGGGTCTTTTAAACAAGCTCTGCCGGGGGCCAGCATGTCCGTGTCGCCCCCAGATCCCGCCCGGCCCCGCGGTACCTCAGCATCCCCGCCCTGCTCCGGGGAGCGCTCCCGCTTCCTCGGCGGCGCCGCGCGGAAGAACGAGTGCAGCGTCTTCTGGCCGATCATGCCGGCGGCGGGTGGGCTGCGCGGGTCTGGCCGGCCGGGGAGGGGCGGACCCGTCCACACACGGGACCCGGAGGCGGACAGGCGGCCCCTTCCCCACACGGGAGCCGGCGGAGGTAGTGGCCGGCGGCCGCCTGGGTGAAAGACTGACCGAGATTGGCGCCAAGTGAGTGCGCATGCGTAAGAGGGGGGGGCATGGCAGTAGCACGTGCTTGAGAGGGTCCCTAGGGGCAGTCAGCGCGTGCGCAATGGGGCAGGCTCCTCCCCAGCCCCTCGGAGCTCACGCACGTGGGTAGGAGACGGAGTTTTCATTCTCAGTTCCGCTGTGGATCTACCGTTCCTCCGTCCCGCTCAGTGACCCACCCACCTTTGGGTCTGTCCCGCCTCCCCCCCGTGTGTCCTACCTTTCCCCCCACACTCCCGTGTGTGGCGCCCCCATGCCACCCTGTCTCCCTCCCCCCCGATGGGTTCACTCCAGGTTCATTCTAATCCAATTTCCAGCGAGGGGCGGGTGATGTGTGGCCTGCAGGCAGATGGGGTGGAAGCAGCACTGCTGGGGGGGCGCAGTTACAGGGCCTCTGGGAGAGGCGGGCTGCACAGCCAGTAGAGCGCCCAGCCCCCTGAGGCAGGCCTTTGGGTGTTCCTGTAATAGAAACGGTTGGTAACTAATAAAAATCTTTCCTTGGATGTGCTGGGCCTGAATAGAGCAGGGGGATGATACCAGGAAGGGACATGAGCCTCAACTCCAAATGCACTGCCCAAGTAGTGGCACGGCTAGTTCTGCCCTTAGAAAACTTTGGCTGTGCGTGTGTGGTTTGGCATCCCAAGAAACCAGAGTGAACATGCACGCTTCCCCCCTCTATTCTTGCATTCAGCCTTTGTCCATTCCCAGCCTCCCCTGATCTTGTTTTCAAACTCTTAAATTGGCACTTTGAGGTTGTCCGCCACATCTCTGTAGCTTCAGTGCAGAGCAACACAGCC
Organism: Chelonoidis abingdonii; assembly: GCF_003597395.2. NCBI lineage: Eukaryota > Metazoa > Chordata > Testudines > Testudinidae > Chelonoidis > Chelonoidis abingdonii. The sequence continues at coordinate 4,193,016 of NC_133790.1, forward strand.
CTTGTTCTGATCCGTCAAAATCCACCTATTTGGCAACCAAAATAAAATAACTTGCATAACAGGTTCCTCAGAACTCTTTACAAATGTTAAGTAACTCATCCTATCAACCCTGTCTGAGGAAGCTGAAAACATCAACAGGGAAGACAGAAAACAAACAAAGAATTAAATGGAGATAACAAGAGGAAGCAGATTTATAGTGGAAGTCGCATTGATGAGGCTCAAGACCACCCCGCAAATCAGTGGCAGAGCTAAGAATAGATCCTACATCTTCTGAGTCCCAGCCTATGTCCTTATGCAGTAACCATGCTGCCTCTTAAGTTGTGCCCAAGACACTAGGGGCCCAGAACACAGTGGCCTTGTCAGTACAACTGTGAATAGCACTTGCACCCCAGTTTCACTCCATGCATGCCCCTCTTACCCTCCTCTACCCTGTCCCCCTTCCCTTTGCATTTTGCCAATTCCCTCCTAAATACATCTACACCAAAAATAAATATATATATTTTTTAAAATATGGTAGTAACATGGCATTTGCCACCATCCCATCATTCACTCTGCTGGTGTGTTCTACCCCTTTCCCCACCCTGGATCTATCTGGTCTGTTTAGATTGTAAGGTCTTTGGCATAGGGACTGTCTACTATTCTGTGTTTGTTCAACATCTGCCTATAGGGCCCCATTCTTGATTGGCCCTCAGGCACAACATTAATAAAAATGATTAAGAATATAACTGATGTGGGATAAATCCCTCATTTGTTCATTTAGTTGGCAAAGGAGTGAACATACACATGTGACATGGATCCTGGAATGCATGCATGAAATCCAGGCTTAAATTTGCTAGGCCAGAACATTAGGAGCTATTCTGTAATGAGTGTTTACTAAGCTATGCACATTAGGATAAAAGTGCCCTGAGTGCCTGGTTGCTTGCCTTATATGAAGGCCTCAAAGCCATACAAAATAAATAACATTGTTTGCTACAGTCACCTGTCAAACAGAACTTATGATGCCTATAAATGTGATGGATTCCGTAATCAGGCTGATAATGATTTCAGGCTGATAGTGGTTTCTAGTCATTTATAAATGCTTCTAAGAAGATCCACTAGGTGGTGCCAGGGGACCTTGCTGCAAGCCTTACAGAGCAAAACAATCTGCATGGGTGGGAGAGCTGAGCAAGGGTGAAACATTTGGCTCCCTGTCTCAGACAGGAAGTGGTGGGAGGGAAGTAGCTATTGCTGCTGGAAACGAGGCTTGCCGGAGCTGTTCCTGTGGCCTAGATGCCTTTAGTGAGCTGACAGCCAGGCCAGCTTCAGTGGAGTCCTAAGTTATCTGTCTGGCCCTAGGAGCATCGCCCAGATTCAGAGGATGACCCTGGAATGACTGAGTGCGTTGGAGCCGGTACTCCATTCCACAGAGGTGCAGCGATCCCCCATCTGTTAGGAGTCATATTAAGGTAGTTTTAAGTCTCTGTTACTTGGGAGCAAGGATTTTACAGGTGTGTTTCAACGAAGCATTTAAAATTTCCCAGGCCACTGTAGTTCCATGCAGCCCAGAATCTAACAAGAGTGAAACCCCATCAGGCCTTTTAGTTGCAGACTAATGACTGTTTCTTAGGGGCAGCTAGGAATGGATAAGTTCTTGGTCAAAAGGCCTTTCCCAGGCAAGAACAAACAAGAACTCTTAGAGATGAAGGGAGGAGAGCTGGATTGGATGAGAGATGGGGGAGAGAAGAAAAGGCCCTGGTCAGAAATGCCAGGTGCAGATGAGTCCTTTGTGCATTCTCCATGGAAGCAAATCCGGGCTGAGGGTCTGAACTGCGATTACAAGATCCTGTTTGGCAAAACTGAGGCTGACAAGATTTTCCAGGAGCTGGAAAAGGAAGTGGAATATTTTGAAGGTAAACAGACGAACGGATCTAATGTCTCTCCATCTCTAATTGCCATGACGCATTCTGCCTTATGACTTCATTGCAGGATTGGATAGGTGGGAGGAAGTTTTTAAGCATGAGGCCCAATCCTACATACAGTCTGCATACTCAGAATCTTACTTCTAAGTGGATTCCCATTGGCTTTAATGGGATTAAAGGTCCCAATGGTTAGATGTGTTTGCATGATCAGGCCCATAGCGGGTAAGTGGCAAACGTAGGCTTTGATCCTTCAAATATGTTTAGCATTAAGCACACGAATTCAGTGGGCTCACTCACATTCTTGTTTATGCATGATCAAGGCCACAGCATGAAACATGAAAACACATGAAAGATGAAAGGATTCAAGTTTTTAGTTATTTTACAATTATCCCCTCTCATTCAATAACAGAGAGTGGTGTGGGAGAAGCCGAGAGCACTGTGCTATTTCCATCCCTTATGAGGATTCTTATACATGTTGATCTCTAGTGATAGTCAGCTTCCTGTCATTGTTTTTGGACAGCAACACTTTTAAAAATTGACAGGTGTGTAAGCTAAGATGTGCAGCACCATTTAGTGGTATTGTCATTCTAAGTCACCCTCAGAGCGGCTACACAGCAGGGAACATGTTGTACTCTTTTCTGCAGAGGGAATGATTGATAATTGCACTTGAACTAACTCTAAACTTAAAAAAAAAAAAAAAATACTGCTACTTAGCTGTCTAAAAGGAGAGCGAATCGGTCTTGACTTTCCCAAACTCTTATTCTAACAGGTGATCTTACCAAAGTGCAAGTGTTTGGCAAATGGCACAACATCCCAAGGAAGCAGGTGACATATGGAGATCCTGAGTTAACATACACTTACTCAGGTGTTACCTTTGCTCCTAAGCTATGGATTCCAGTTCTCAACCGTATCAGAGAGCGCATCACCCTGGCCACTGGACACACTTTTAATTTTGTTCTTATTAACAGGTAACATTTAATTTCTGATGGCAGTAGGCATCTCTGTTCAAACAACAGTTTGATTGTAGGACATTTTAGTAATCAGGTATCATTAAGCAGTTATTTGCCACTTCATTTTAGCCTTGAAAAGGAATTTGTGGATACGCAACTTCCAATGTAGCGTTAACTAGCTAATAGAGTACTGGAAAGCATTCCAAAAGCTAAACTCTTTCTTTAGTGCCTCTCATTGTAGTATTTAAATGGAAATACTTCTGTTATTGCTGAATGATTAAATACCCGGGACCCAATCCTATGTTCCTTGCACACCTGTTGAGACAAGGAGTAGGCTCAGTTGAGTGGCATCCCAGTGACTGCAAACCAAGCACAGAATTGGTGTTTGAACTGGGTCATTTTTGAGAAGGTAAGGCAGAGAAGTTAGGGAGGAACCTCTCTCCAAGATATGCATTTGTCTGGAACACACTATGTGGCACATTTTCAATGTGTTCTGCAGAAGTATAACGAAGTCACGGGAAACTCTCCTCCATTCAAGCCCTGCACAGAGTCCAGATTTGTCTGTGAGGCTAGGGCGGTTACATTTCAAGTGAGCCCTCAGTCTTTCCCATCCAGATAACCAACTCACAAGTGTGTGTGTCAGTTTTATGTGGTAGAAAAGCATCCCTGAGGGTGAGAATGCTAGACTCATTTGTGACTAAATTAAGATTTGAATTCTGGTTTCCAGTAATAGTCTGTGTATGTGTATAAAAAATAAATATGCTGCAGTAAAGCAATCTGTGGCATATGCTTGTACAGTTGATGGAAGAACTAATTTTAATCTCCCCTTCACAGATATAAAGATGGCTGTGATCACATAGGCGAACATCAAGATGATGAGAGAGAATTGGTTCCACGGAGTCCCATTGCGTCAGTGTCCTTTGGAGCATGCAGGGACTTTTTCTTCAGGCATGGTGCTTCCCGAGGGAAAAACGCCTCATGCCACATTGAGCCAGTCAAGCTGCAGCTGGCCCATGGCAGTTTACTAATGATGAAGTACCCCACCAATGTGTACTGGTATCACAGCTTGCCAACCCGCAAAAAGGTGCTAGCCCCGAGAATCAACCTGACATTTCGGAAAGTAATGGCTTTACCAAAAAAATGAAGTTATTTAACAACCTAACATCTAGCTTTAACAGCCCCTTTTACTTCTGAAAATGAGAACTTTCTTTCCATGTCATAAGTCAGTTTCTCTTTCAAACACGGCCTTTTCCTTTGCATATATAGCAAGAGATAGGAACCTAGCTGTGGTGCAAGCTATGTCACGAGTGTATTTAAATTAGGAAACCAAACGGGGAATAACATGCAGTTGTTTAGATACAAATATGGTAACCATTTGATCTTGGATGTCAAGATTATTTTTCTACAGCCAAGCACTACTGTAGTCTGTAGCCTGATGGTATATTTTTCATCCGCTATTCTCCTTGGTTCAGAAGGGAGGTTTACTGTTAAATCCATGGTAGTCCTATCAGTGAGTATGCGTTGTTTTTTGTTTTGAAGTCTCAAGTATGTACCGCTGTCTACTAAATACTAATGTACCATAGAATGTAATAATTCAGTAAGTCTGAAATGTTCTCTACAAATGAATCATGTATATTTTTTAAATAAAACAAGAGTCTTCTACAAGAAGGGAATGCTGATTGTTTAAATGACAAACTTCCCCTTCATCATTTACAATGTGATTGTAACTGGTGCAGGTTTGGAAACAGGACTGCACAGTTCTGGAGTTTCTGAAGATATATACCAACAAAGCAGTAAGAACTGTTACTTATCTTACAGTAGAAGTCTGTCGCAACCTACGTGCATTTATCATGCACGATTTCAGCTTTACGCTGGTCCTGGGGTACCAGCTGTGGCTGGGAGTCCCAGAGCCTTTAAATCACCCAGGGGGCTTCCAGCTGCAGAGGAGGCTGGTAGCCCCTGGGGCGAACTAAAGGGCCTGAGGCTCCAGCCACCATGGAGCTCCAGGCCCTTTAAGTGCCAGCCCCAGCCCAGCTGCCAAAGCTGTGGGCGAGATTTGAAGGGCTCCTCCGGGCTCCCCACCGCGGTGGGAAGCCTGGTGGAGCCCTTTAAATGCCGCCCTGGCCTGGCTGCCGGAGCTGCGGGTGGGATTTAAAGGGCTTGGGGATGTAATTTTGAGTATACACGGTTTTCACTTTACGCACTAACCGTGGAACGGAACCCCCGTGTAAGATAAGACTTGCCTGTAACTATGGTTCTTGGAGATGTATTATCCAGATGGATCCTACTTTTGTTGCGTATGTGCCCGAAATTGAATTCTTTTGGCCAGCAGTGTCCTCTGGGATTGCACCTCACCCACCCACCACTTGAGGGCATAAGGGGCGAAGCAGGCCTTCCTCAGTTCCTTCACCAATACAGAATCCAGGCAGTATAGGGCTAATCATCATGAAGCCCTGCACATCAGTGGCAGTAGTCATTGAATATGCTGCCATATTAGATGGGTCTAGAGCTGCCTGATGAGTTGTTTGGCCCATTAACTACCCCAGACAGTAGGGGACTATGCTGTGGAAGCTTCTCTATGAATTGAGGCACTTTGAGCGCAGTGCCTGATAACTGGAAATTTGCATCTGGAGACTAGCTGAGGAGTTAGAGCTTCCTGCTGAATAACTCAAGGATTCTTTTCCCTACATTGTGTCTTTGGATGCCCCGTTGCTTAGATCTTTCATCTATTGCTGCCACCATCATTAGTGATCTGGAGGTGGGGGTGGTGTAAACATATTCTAATCTCAAAGGGTACCTGGTAGCACTTGTCAGCTCTTTTGGAAATAGATGCCACACTGATGCTAGGATCTGTCACAATGCCTTAGCTGATTCTAATAAGTAATGTACATGACAACCCTACCAGACACGCAGGAGTGCAGGAGGCCTAGCAATGTATGACTTTTCTTGGACCACCTCCACTAGACTCTCTGAAGTATCTACCGTGCATCTTGGAAAGCCTTGAAGTTAGCTGGCCGGCTAGGAGGAGGAATAGAAGTGACTGCCTCGTCTGGTGAGGAGGAAGAAATTTCTGTTGGGAACAATTGATCTTTCATATCCTGTTGCTATTCTTCCTCACTGCTCTGTTCTTGTAGGCTGTGGGTTTGCACCAGCTAACCCTGTTGAGTAGATATCTCTTGTCTTGAAGGGGAGGGAGATTAAGGCCTGGTCTACACTACGCGTTTAAACCGATTTTAGCAGCGTTAAACCAATTTAACGCTGTACCCGTCTACACTACAAGGCCCTTTATATCGATATAAAGGGCTCCTTAAATTGGTTTCTGTACTCCTCCCCAACAAGAGGAGTAGCGCTAAATCCGGTATTACAAAATCGTGAGTTAGGGTTAGTGATGGCGCAAATTGACGTATTGGCCTCAGAGAAGCCTGGTTAATCCACAGTAGCACCAATGTTGCACCACTCTGAGACAGCAATCTGAAACTCGGCTTGTTCAGGTAAACAGGAAAAAGCCCCGAACTTTTGAATTACATTTCCTGTTTGGCCACGCGTGGAATCTCGATTCAGACACGGGTGGCGATCAGTCCCAAATCCAAAAAGAGCATCCCCGGCAGGACTGATCAGGAGATATACTGGATCTGATGTGCTGTATGGGGAAACCAAATCTTTCATGTATCAGAGCTACCGTACACGAAAGAAATGCCAATGCTTTGAAAAAATACTCCAGGCTACCACAGTGCTGCGTGAACAGGCATACGGAAAGCCAAAGAATGCAAATGGACGCTACATGGAGGGAGGAGGAGGATACTGGAGGACTCCAGCTATCCCACAGTCCCACAGCAGTCTCCGAAAACTATTTCATTCTTGGCTGAGCTGCCCTGTGGCCTGTAGTTTCAAACACATTGTCCGGCGTGGTTCAGGGTATAGCTTGTCAATTCACTCTCCCCTCCCCATGTGAAGAAAAAGGGAAAAGAATCGTTTCTTGACTTTTTTCAATGTCACCCTATGTCTACTGAATGCGTGGTAGACGCGATGCTGCAGCAGTTTGAACGAGCAGTATCCGCTTTTCTCCCTCCCCGGTGGCAGACGGTTACATATGACTGCTAATCTGTCGTCACCATCACATGCGTGCCTGGCTGGCCTCAGGTGAGGCTGGCCGGGGTGTGCCTGGGTAAAAATAGGAATGATTCCTGGTCATTCCCAGTAGATTGATACAAAATGGCTTGGGTACAGTCCTCATCATAGCAACTGGGGGCTGAGCTCCATTAGCCCCCTCCCTTTCATGTTTAAGAAAAGATTCTGTACTGCCTGGACTATCATAGCAGCGCGGATGCTGGGCTCCTCTTCCCCCGCACCGCTTAATGTCCTGCCTGGACTGTCATAGCAGCGGGAGGCTGCCGCCTCCCCCTATTTTATCTCATTAACAAGTCACTGTTTCTATTTCCTGCATTCTTTATAACTCAATGACACAAATGGGGGGGACACTGCCAGGGTAGCTCAGGAAGGATTGGGGAGGAGGGAAGCAACGGGTTGGGGTTTGTTGCAGGGGCAACCCTGTGAATGGCATGCAGCTTGTCATTTCTGCGGATCTGACATGGAGCAGCTGTGCTCTCTGATACACTGGTTCTCTAGTACACTTGCCCCATATTCTAGGCGGACTGACTCTATTTTTAGATCATAAAGGAGGGATGACTCGGGAGTCATTTCCCATTTTTGCCTTTGCGCCCCGGCCGACCTCAGCCAGGAGCACCCATGACAGCAGCAGACGGTACAGAATGACAGGATAAACCGTCATCTTATTGCAATTTACAATGGCAGCAGACGGTACAGAACGACTGATAACCATCTCTGCTATCATTGGCAAATCAACGAATGTGCTGTGTAGCGCTGCAGTAACGCCTCTGTCAGCTGCATCGAGTACACATACGGTGACAGTAAAAAAAAAGCTGAACGGGCTCCATGGTTGCCGTGCTATGGCGTCTGCCAGGGCAATCCAGGGAAAAAGGGTGCAAAATTGATTGTCTGCGGTTGTTTTCCGGAGGAAGGAATGAGTGATGACATTTACCCAGAACCACCCGCGACAATGATTTTTGCCCCATCAGGCACTGGGATCTCAATCCAGAATTCCAAGGGGCGGGGGAGACTGTAGGATCTATGGGATAGCTACGGAATAGCTACCCACATTGCAACGCTCCGGAAATCAACGTTAGCCTCGGACCATAGACGCACACCGCAGAATTAATGTGCTTAGTGTGGCCACGTGCACTCGACTTTATACAATCTGTTTTACAAAACCGGTTTATGTAAAATCGGACTAATCCCGTAGTGTAGAAGTACCCTAACTCTAGAGGGAATAGTAGAAGGTGATCCCAGGTTACATGTGCTGGGGAGCTCAAAATGGTCAAGATTGCATGCTGTTATGATACAGGGCTGGACACCACGTGGGTGGAAACCATAATGAATGTTCTCTATGAGATTCCAGGGACCTGTGCTTATTCGGGTGATCCAAGACTTTCTATCAGACCATTGATGCTCAAAAGTGTGAAATTGAGGTGCAGGGGGAGACCATCTTCCTTACTATGTGAAGGAGAGAAAGAAAATTAATATTCTTCCTCATGCAGTGGAGCTACCGTTAGGTGTCATAGGATCCTCCTGCAACCCAGAATTAACAGGTGAGCTTTATAAGTACCAGGGCACATTAGAAGTCGGTACCAAGACAGAAGCACCTCTATTGGCCGATGAGGATAATAGGGATGAGTCTCAATGCATGGTTACCATAAGATCACTCGGTACTGAGAATGTCTTCAGAGCCAAGTAAATCTGTACTGGAAACATCTGCACCATGGAGTCCGGTGTCAGAATCATGCGCACCCAGGAGCTGGTAGCTGGGAAAGTGCAGAGCAGCATTTCAGGTGCCATCTCTAGTACCTGATGATCAGCTAGTGCTGAGGTGTCAGAAGGACCCAATCTGGGCTGTGAACTGCCTTTGGCTGAAGGCCTGAGCTGATTCAAAACCATGGTGGGTTTTGTCTCTCTTACTGCATAAGGGAGTGGGTAACCCTTTCCTGTGCTTGTCCCTGGAGCAATGCTTCTTCCTACCCGTTTCAGACAATGGCTGGGTGGAGGAGTGCTTGTTTGCTCTGCCATACCCCCTAGCAGAGGGTACTGACTCTTGGACAAAGAATGTGCTTGGGAGCTCAATAGGGCACTTCTCAAAAAAGACAGAGGAGGCTTAACAGGATTTTTAAGCCCAGGATCTGAAGAGGCCCTCATTGAGCATTCTAAAAAGAAGAACTAGGAGGCTTCCCTGGCTTTGTTACACTCTTGGAAAAAGAGGAGCAGATTGAACCTTTATCAGAGATATATACCTGAGACAGAAGTCTTCAAGAGTGTCAACCACTCAGCTGTACAGCAGCTTCACAAGAGGGACAAATTTTAAATCCTGAGGATTTAGTCTCAGCCACAGTGACTATGTATCGTGGTAGCTCCTAAGCATACGTATAGATGTACTGCCAAAAGGTGTAACAAAAACAACTATTACCACTAACTAATGAATTATACTAACCTAACAACCATTGCTCAGTGTGCAGAGTACATGGATGCTACGGGGGTTTGTCCCACTGCCATGGGCAGTAAGGAACTGGTTGGGCCCTATATGCCATCAGGTTGTAGCTGCAGGCATGTCCCCAAGAGACAATGCTGGCCAAAAGAATCCAAACTCATGCTTAGGGGGTCTACACACACACAAACACTTCAAGAACTGGTTGCCTTTACATGTGTGCTGGTGTATCCCTCACGTTGATATTTTACTGTGTGTACAGAGGATTTGTTACACTAACTAAAAACTCGTCCTTTGAGTATTACAGCCTTGTCAGTGTCTTGTGTTCAACCAGGGAACAGAGCAAACCAGGGGCTCACAATGGCCGGTACTGCAGGCCATTGGATTAGAAAAGGAAAGACATCACTGCTGCCGCTTACTTGTCTTTTGTTTCAATCCATCACCACATGCATCCAGATACCTTTTCTAATAAGTTGGTTCTTTTATTGCTACTGTACAGGACAGGTACAAAAATTCCCATAAGGAAATAGGCAGTTCAAAGACAGCAGTGCTGGAAACGAAGTGCAGTGGTTTGGACTCTAATATCAGACCGTTTTATTAACGTGCATTAAAACAAGAATAATTCAATGAAAGAGCTGTTATCTTAGTTCTACCAGATTAAGCAGAGGTCAGTTTTCTATACGGTTAATGTTTCATAACATTCCTTTATTCCATTCATACGCACCTTTTCAACAACTCTAGCCTTTGAGAAATTAAAATGTTCTTATTGGCTGGCAGAGACTAGCCCCCCAATCCTACAAGCTGAGCCATTTGGCTGTACCCCTCCGCCTGAATAGAGACATATTGCTTTCAAAAGGTATCTGCACATGAGGTTCAGCTGGCCAGACTGTGTCCAGGGTCTGACTGTGAGGGGTGCCAACCATCTGCAAGTCTCCTAAGCCAATGTAAGTTGTGGGTGCCCAGCACTTCTCAGCATCACGACCAAGATACTGACACTTCTCCACAACCAGTGCTAAGAAACGAACTCCTGTTCCTTTCTTGCAATGAAGATAAGAAGAGATTCTGCACAACACTCATTCCTATTGCCCTCTGCTGAAGATTCCAAATGAAATTTCCAGTTCAGTGGCAGTATGGCAAACAAGTAGCTTAGTGATGTGTGACAGTGTGCAACCTTTCCCTCACACCAAACTGGCACAGAGAAATGTCGCTAGTAAAGAGCAGGTTTATACAAAAGGAAGTTTTCAGAAAACATCACACACACACAACTTGCAGCAGCATGTGGCTTCACACAATCATATAGAGGCTGATGAGTCCTAAAGCCTACAGTCCTCCTAGTGGGTACTATCTGACACACCACACATTACTGCATAATAAAGTGACTTGTTCAAATACTATCAATGAGCAGATTCCCCCCTCAAAATCAAAGGAGTTAAAATTTCAGAAAAGACCCTGTTGAGCCTCGCTATGGCAGCGCATACACTAATGTCAGATGGAAATGTTTTGAAGGTCAGAGGTACAACTGGCAGGATTTCTGTAGACAGATGCTTTGCATGCGTTTCTTGCCCCTGTTGACAACCAGCACTGCTTTGCAAAGCCCATATTGCTCAGTTCTATCCATCTACAACAGAGAAGCTTCAGCCTCAGATATTCTTTTTTTACTTTTGTGGGTCACATGCTGAGTTTAGATCTTATTTCAATGGTCATAAAGTTCATTGGTATTACATATTTTTTTAAACAGTAATAAAATTAGTAAGATAAAAAAAGTGCTTCTAACACAGAAGCCAAGGGTTCTTTGGACCGGATAGGCCAATGGATTTATACAGACTTCTCTGTGTTATGAGCATTATTCTGAGTAGAGATCGTGATCCACACTCTGGAATGACTACAGCTAAGTGTTATATACATTCATAGCCTATGATCCTGTGGCTGTTTCTTTCATCTCCTATTAAAAAGCGCTGAATGCATATGAACAACACGGGGCAGTTGAATGATATGGATCCAAAATGTACAAAGTTACAATTAAAAAAAACTTTTTGGACAAAGAGCTACTTTAGAGAGGCAGTAGATATTGTCTGAAAAGTCAGTCACTGTTTTACGCTGAAAAGACCTAATCTGACGTTCAGACTTCCTCCCTCACACACACACTTACCCCAAAGTACATAAATAGAAAAGAACTCCCACGTCTGTCCATTTTATCCCCATTCATTTAAAAACAGCCAAAAGGATTTCTTGCCTCTTTCCTCATCTCTTTTTTTATACACCAAAGAGCACAGAGCAGCAATATACAATTAATATCAAACTCTTTAAAAATAGCAATATCTAATGCAGTGACACCAACCTGTTCAGGCTACTGTACTATTTTACTGGACTAAGTGCCAACCACTGCCCGTGCAATTGTGCGTATTCTAACCCACCATGACACACGTTGCTTCAAGTCCCAGGCTCACAATCACAACCAGTTCAAGCTCCATTGCAGATCAGAAGGCATTCCTTAGAAGGGATGATAGGGAATGGCAGCGTTCATCGTTAAGGTAGGAAAGGGGAGTTTAGAATACCAATCAGTCACCTTTAAGATTAGCACTGAGAGGCAGAGTCTACCTGATGCTCCAAAGCAACAGCATCAAATTGTTTTACAGAGACAGACAACATTACCATAGTGATTGCTAGCAGATACTGCTCTCTCTTAACCTCTCTTACAGTATGATGAGATGGAGCCACAAATCAGTGTCTCAGTTCTATTTGATCAACTATTTGAGTATTTCCCTAAAATGGAAAACTGCCATTTGTATTGATATAAGTACTTCTAATGATGTACAAAGAAAGGAAATAGTGGAAAAAGATACAAATAGGAAAGGGCTTTTTTGGATCAAGCATGTTCGGGAGAGACAACTTATTTTAGTTGCTTAGCTGGGGTTATGATGAGAAATGTGATTCAGTTAATAGTTCTTCATATCACTTTGATATAGATGTTTACCAGAATGTAATCCACAGATTGTAGGTGTAGACAATGGTAATGTAAATCATCTCAAGGCACTTCGTTTTTTTAAATCATTGCCTTTGATAACAGTAATTTCTCATCAATCACTTCTAGGGCTCCCCTGCTAAGGAATATCTTAAGGTGACACTAAGCAGCTCCATCTGAAAACATGCATACAGGTCAGAATAAAAAGATGTGGCCCTGGGAAGTCCCTGTTTGAAATTCTCTGTTTCAAAATTGTGATGCAGAGAGAATATTATCTGAACAGCAAACATGCTTCTCTAATGCAGACACACTCTGGAGTGCCCAGCACTAGCAGACCAACTTTGGGCAGCGTCGTTTTGGTATGAAACACTAGCTCCCTGCAGTAGCCAGGCACCATTGCCAGGAAGGAGTGGAATATCAAAGGGCATGTAGTGGGCTATTTGCATAACAGTCAGGAGGTGCAATGTACATCTCACAAGAGCAGTTTTCTCAAGATTTATCCTTCTCCAGAGGTCTAAGTCATTCTTCAGCCCTGAAATCCTGAGTTTGGTGCTGCACTCTTGACTGAACACGCTCATAAAAGAGCAGGTAAGCACTAGATGAAAGCACTTCTTGCAAACTAGCTTTGCGCACAGTGTCATCTGAAATCCACAACCACTGGCTACTGACCGAGAGCGCGGTCTTGGGAGAAGGCGGAGAGCGGCGATATGTCACAAAGTGTCCAGAATGCATGTCCCCATGATGAACTACAACAGCCATCAGACGGTAGAGGTACACTGGGGAACTGAAGGGCAAATGAGAGAAAGGAAGAGGTCAGCAGCACTTGTGTATCAAACACGTACCTGGAAAATCCCACCACTTTATTTTCAGTAGCAAGTTCATTTTAAAGCATGTTTTTCATTTCAAGGACCCCCTTCATAACAGATGCACTCTCACAGCAGCACATTCGCTCATAACTCCCCAGACCTTCACTGTGATTGTCAAAATGCTTCTCTCTTCTCCAATCAGCAGGACAGAACTGGTGCTCTGAGTATTAATGAAAACAGTTTCTGGAATGTATTCTAGAGAGGGCCACTGCATACTGTGCAGCACACTGGCTCTGAATTTTGCAGTGAGGCCCCTCACTTGTTTCCTTTAGTATGTGAATGCTAAGTTCTATAGCAGTGTCAGTGGTAAAAGTTATCCCAGGACATGTGATTTTAACAGAAAAAAACATAAAATTACACGACACCATCTCTATATAATAATGGAAGCCCTCTCAAGTACTTGCTCCATGCACCTGTTTTTCTAAGCTGTGAATCTCACCAAGCATGTGGGCTATAAAACAGCCATTGCTGCCCCTCCTGGAACAGGACACATGGGGCGAGCAAAGGCAGGGAATATCTCAAGTCAGTATATACCCCAGGGAAAAGATATATGATTACAGATAAGACAGACGTTATAGGAACTATATATCAGCCACATGGGAAAAGTGAATATTCTCAAACTTGGAGTGCTCTGGGAAAAACAGTTAACAGGACAAGTACTAGGCCTGATCATCACAAGAGTGAAGTGTCCACCACTCCAACAGGAGTTGCAGGGAGCAGCAAGGACACAGCTCCTCTGAAAAACAGGCTCCTTAAATACAAGATTTTTTTAAAAAAGTGTACAAGAAATGACAAAACACTTCTTTTCTCTTGACTTTTGAGAACAAATGAAAGGGAGATACCAGTGAAGAGGCAGCAGTTACAAGATAAGGGGGAGGGATAGTTCAGTGCTTTGAGCACTGGCCTGCTAAACTCAGGGTTGGGAGTTCAATCCTTGAGGGGGCCATTTAGGGATCTGGGGCAAAAATCTGTCTGGGGATTGGTCCTGCTTTGAGCACAGGGTTAGACTAGATGACCTCCTGAGGTCCCTTCCAACCCTGATATTCTATGATGGCTCTGCAGTAAGAAGCTTGCTGCACTCCTGATTTTTTTCCTGCAGCAGCCATCAGAGCAAAAACAACCAGAGACAGGAGATTTTGAAATCTTCACTTATAATTCACATAATTCCTTTTCCTAGCTGTGGACACAGGGAGCAGAACTGCCAAATCACCCAAACAGAAAGGAACAGAAATCATTTCCTAACGAGGAGGACATTTGCAATAGCTGGGATAATGGTAAATTCTGTGGCTACCGAATCACAATAAAGATGGAATAAAGGAAACTATAATTTACATCAGTTTTAAGCACAGGTAGAAATTATGAAATAACTTCAAAAAAGTCTGATTTACCTGCAATCTGAAACCATTGCAAGTGGGAAAGTTATCGGGGATGTTAATAATGAAGGAGAGCAGGCGCCATTCATAAAGAATGATTTAGTGCTACATGTCTGCTCCAGATCTGCAAGAGAAATTATACATTCAGGGATTTAACTGATCTGCAGCTTAACTATTAATATTACAAATAATAGCCCTGTGCTCTCTATGGCACCTTTCATTAGAGAATCTGAAAGCACTTCACCAACATTAATTAATTAAAGCTCACAATCCCCTAATGAGGAAGGGGAACATTATATCCTAGGACACTGTTAACAGCTCACAGTAGAATGTGGCTGCAAGAGCCCTGCTCAATTTGGGTTATTTGAAGTAGTAGTTAGCTTTCGATTCAAGTAATTATTTGAAGACGTGGGACCAGCAGCAACAAGGGAATTAAGCTCAAATGATGTGATACAATATAGCCATATAGACTGGAAACAGTTTGCTCAAGAATGTGAAAATTTTGTTTATTTCTTTAAGCAAAAAGTTGTGGCGTTCTCAAGCAAGGGCACAGTCTGCATGCCTAACGCCTCTTCAATGGCTGTTCCTGCCAACGAAAGCTTTCTTTAGAGCTGAGTTCTGACTTTAGTGGGCACCCTGCACACTGAAGGCTGACTGGATCCAGGGCCATTTTTCTTAATGCACAATTTTTGACACATGATCCTATAAACTCTTTCCTAGGTGAACAGGCCCCCTGAACGCTATGGGATTCATTGCATGAATAAGGGTTTGTAGGATCTGGCCCTTTTCATTAAACACTGTATAATTTACACCTCGAACTGCCCTGCAATTTCAACATTAGTTTTGACACAGGATCTGATTGTGACCACATTACATTAGAGCTCCAGGGTCTGCACTCCCCCTGTAATACAGCCATAGTTGGAGCTCCCGTGTTTAAAAGAGCTGGTCTACTAGCAAGACATTCTCTGTGACGGCCTATCGACTTTGGAACTCATTCATCCTTTGGGGCTAAAACAGCCCAGTTCTCCACAGTCCCCTATGCTCCTAGCATTTTGGAATGGGAGTGAACAGTAAATTTTTAAGAACTGTATTTTAAATAGATGTCAAGGGGCCAAAGCCTGCTGGGAAAGGGGATCTTTCTAGGTTTTAGTATAAATCAAAATAAATATATTTTTTCTCATACACTGACAAACTACCTGTATTTTTTATTTTCAGATCAAATACCTGAGGCTTTTACTGCTGACCCATCCTTTGTTTCAGACAACATCCGTGGATTGCCTTTCTGGTTTAGATCATGCTGGCTTGATTTATGGACAGGGAGGTGGTATTTGTAGATATCCATGATCAGGAACTCACTGAACTGCACATGTTCATGATGTTTCAGAGGCATGCCTTGGTCTGACCAGCTCAGCCTTTGCAGATGGATACACAGACACTGAGGGAGCTTCAAGCACATTCCACAGAAATACAAAGTCAACAGACATATTAAAAATAGGAAGAAACGACTGCTTGATTTAAAAGTATATTCTTGGAACTAGGATTGAAGTCCAAGAGAGTGAATGGAGAAGTGGATAATTAAACTAGTTTCTCATCTGCTACTATAACCCCATTACAAGTAATACCCATAATACAAAGTATAAAGCTGACAGTCAGAAGAAAAGTTCCTAATAACACTACCATAATTTGTTAGGTAGATGGACAAAATTAACAGGGTTTGCCACAAGTGGGAAAAGTCAGTAAAAACACATGCATGTTTCTAAAAGACTCATCTGAAATCTTTTTAAACTTGTCCAGCGCAGACCAAAGATTCTGATCAATATAATCCCTTGGGGACAAAGGATCCGGGTCCCTTGCAGTTAGTACTAACCAGAGCTAAGTTTTCATGTGCAATGTTTTTGCGGCTGTCAGAGTGAAACCACCAAGCGCCATGGAAACCAGAGTCAAACAGTTACATTGTTTTACACCCAAAATGCAGTACAGGGTTTTACTGTCTCTTTCAATTAAGTTATTAGTATGACTGTCGTGCCTAGGAGCTCTAGTCATAGACCCAGATCCAACTGTGCTATGTGCTGCACAAACACAGAACAATCTAAGTTGTTTCAGCCGTTTATTACCATGTTCACCCACCCAATCACCTCCATTCAGAATGGGGGTTATTTATTTATTTTAAGAACATGCAATTGCTTAGGGATGGCAAAGTGTTTAACAAAATATATATAGGAATTACTTAAGTCACCACTGAAACACAGAATCACGTATTTTTGTTGCTAAAACTCAAGGGACATATAAGCCACAACTCACCAATACATATGTTTACACACACTGTAAAATTAAGGGGAGATTATTCATGTGTTTAACGTTAAGCATGGGCTTAAGTGCTTTGCTGAGTCAAGGTGTTATGGCATACAAAACTGTCAGATGATCTCACATTTAAGTACAAAACAGAGTATGAATGGTCTCCAAGCTCAGTGCCAAGAAGAGGGTATCAAAATAACAGACTGAAGAGATAAGTCACTGGATTGTTTTAGAAGACACTACTGTAGAGGCTTTACAAAATAAATTTGCCAGATCAATTTGTCTTACCTTCCCTAGCTTTAATTGTTTAACAAATGTTGTTCTCTGGTTTTCTGTGGTTTGCCCATTCAGTGTTCCTTCTGCCTGAATCTGAAAACAAAGGAAATATAATTATAGCCATTTAATTATCCATAATATTAGATTACATAAACCGATATTGCAGGTGTGCATATGCCAAAAAATAATTTCTTATCTAGGGCTATGCACAGGTTTAAACAATTTGTTTAGATTTAACCATTTCCCAGCTGTTTGTAACCTCAGAAGTGCATGAGAATTAAGCAGTGAAACTAAATAGAAACATTTATAGAAAGTGCCTGTGAAGACAAAAGTTCTGGCTTCAGGTCTAACCTTTAGCCATTCACAGTCTGATTTTAGTCACGTTACTCTTATTCCCTGTGCTACAGTCAAGTTACAAGTAGTTGTAAAACAATGTTTAAAGATCAGAAAAAAAAAACCCACCAGGGTATTATAAAATTTAATACCTGGCAATCACTGAGTATTCCAGGATCTGTAAAGTGCTTTACAAACTAGGATTCCTAACCCCCTGTGAGGTAGTATCCTCACTTCAGAGGTGAGGAAACCGAGGGTTCAGCAAGTCAGCAGCAGCGCATGGAGTAGAACCTAGGAGTCCTGACTCTGAGACACCTGATCTAGAAACAGACCTGAAAGAGTATATAAATTAAAATTACATACTTTAGTGCAATTGTCACATACAACATCCTTTACTGATTCAGAAGAGATGAAATGGTGGAGGCAGTGGTCCAGTGTCATAGGACGACCCTGAGTGTGAGAAAAAACACCTTTGTACTGATTTTATGATACACACAATTCAACTCTGTTAAAGGATTTTTAGTCATCTATTTAATAGGAATTAACATATTTTGAGCTAAATCCTGGCTCCTCCGCAAACTAGAGTAGAAGGGCTTTGAGCAGAGAACATACACCAGGTTGGTGGGGGAATGGAAGCCTCCTCCTTCCACCTAGTTTATCCGTGGGAGCTGTTATAGTCTATGTGTAGGAGTAGTAGCTATAGGATTGTAAGACTGGAAGGGACCTCAAGAGGTGATTTAGTACAGTCCCCTGCACTAAGGCAGGGCTAAGTATTATCTAGACCATCCCTGACAGGTTTGTCTAACCCAGGGGTTCTCAAACTGGGGGTCGTGAACCTTCAGGGGGTCACAAGGTTATTATATGGGGGGTTGCAAGCTGTCAGGCTCCACCCCCAAACTCCAGCATTTATAATAGTGTCAAATATAAAACAAGGTTTTTAAATTTATAACGGGGGTCACACTCATAGGTTTGCTGTGTGAAAAGGGTCATCAATACAAAAGTTTGAGAACCACTGGTCTAACCTGTTCTTAAAAACCTCCAGTGACAGAGATTCCATTACCTCCCTCGTTACTTTGTTTCATGACATTTCCTGTGTCATCTTCTTAGTGGGGTTTTGAACCAATGGATCCCTGCCCTCTTACAATGCTTCCCTCCACAATTACACAGTGCCCCATGAAACACCTTCCGCAGCCCTACCCCTTGCCCTGCAGGAATGTGGCCTTCTGGCTCTATTTTACATCTCATGCATTAGTTGCTTTCTTGCTAATTTTAGCCATCTTTTTGATGGCAAAATCTATACTGCTGGTGAGCTGGGGTCATCTTCAACTTGGTATAAAAACAGGAAACTAGCACAGAAAAAGTGTCAAAAGCTTGGTTCTATTCTCCCCTAGGCATTGGCACAAAACTCCTATGAATGCAAATGCCTGTTTCATGAACACACCAAGGAGATAGCAGACCCCTTGTCTGGAGACACAAACTTATAGCACACAGTATATGAGGGTCCTAAACTTTGCAATACTAAGGACCACACACATTTTGCATACAGGTGGACTATTTGTAATCTAATAATAACTTTGCACACAACCATAATATTTGTCCGGACTTGTATCTCCTTTAGAGCAATGTTTCTTGACAACCGCTACGTGGACTGGCACTGGACCCAGAGATCTAACTGACACAGTTTAGGAAGGCAGGAAGCTGGTCCCTTGTATCAAAAAGGTTGAGAAACACGGCTTTAGAGATTAACAGAAATGGCTTCTTTATTGAAATCACCAGCTCTAAAAGCCTGCAATTTGGCATCTTTGTCCTCACTCTAATCATAGGGAGAAAGCAAGCAGAAGCACATATGAGGACTTTGCAGTAAACACACAGCGCTCAGGTTGCACTTTGGTATCTCTAGATATGCAGACAGGGCCAAACTTATTACTGGTGTAGGCAGACAACTCCACTGATATCAATGAAGTTACACTTGGTTAGCTAAGCTAGAAATTTGCCCCACTATGTTCAGAGTGAGATACTGAATCAGGAAAATCTACTAAAACAACAACAAAAATTAATAAAATGTAATAACATTAATTCTAAATTACTGATTTACAGTTTCACCCCATCATTTTAAATTCAGGCATAGGACTAGCATCTAGAATAAAGCTTTGACTATAAGGCAGCATGTAGTACAGAATGGATCATGCTTCAGCAGAAAGCACATACCCACATGGCTGCTGGAATACTCAGCGAAAGACTGTCAAATGTATCACACCTCACAGGACTCTGAAAGAAAATATTTCACATGTCCACAGGGTTACAGTCCACCTTCAACCTAATGAAAACAGGCCTGAGCACCCGCTACTCCTATGGTCCTACGTGGGAGTTAAGGGTACTAACACCTCACAGGACTGGACTCTAACTAGATATAAACTGATCTGGATTTGTAGTTCTAAATACAGCAAAATTAGTTACAAACAATTCAAGGATCTGGTAAAAATATCTTCTGGTTAGTTCAGTGGAGGGCAGGTTCGTTTTCTTCTGCAAAGAAAGAGTTTTGGAAATTGTTTTGTAAATATTTGAGTAGAATTTTTCCATGGCAGCAGAAGATATTCTGTAAGCATTAGGAACTGTTTCCTCTGTCCAGCACAGAAGTCAACACTCCCAGCCCAATCCCACCATTTACTGCATAAGAATTAACAGGAACATTGGCTGTTTGAAGACTGAATGACCAAGTCTTAAAATGCATGAGCTTTCATGGGTGAATACCCACTTTGTCGGATGCATGACGAAGTGGGTATTCACCCACGAAAGCGCATGCTCCAAAACGTCTGTTAGTCTATAAGGTGCCACAGGATTCTTTGCTGCTTTTACAGACCCAGACTAACACGACTACCCCTCTGATACAAGTCTTAAAATGCTATCTATGCAACCGGATTTCTCTTATAACACAAATGTGTCTGCAAGTGAAAGTCAAATACTAAAAACAATATTGAAGTTACAATCACCACACTTATAAAACAAAGCATGGTCACAATTTTGTATTTTTCATTATTATTACTGTTACATATTTGTACAGCACCAATGCTCTCCTAGGCACCTTACAGACAAATGAAAACAAAAGTTCTCACCCTGGTACGCTTACAATATAAGGCCCCAATCCTGCACATTTTCAGGATTGCACAAAATAAAACAAGATGGTACTTGTTATTAAAAAATCCTCTAGAATGTGCTTTGATTAAGCTTTCCTTTTTTATTTGTTTATAATTAATCTCAAACATACAAATTCTTATACCTGGCGTTTGCAGTGCTTGCAAAGCATGTTACTGGTCAGCCTTCCATGAAAAGGATGTTGAGACTTCCAGTGACTTGACATGGGGTGAAGTGACCCTAAAATACAAAGTTGTAACTGTCTTAATATTTAGTACTTCCACGTTCACCATGATCATTATAATACCTGGATTTTTTATTTCTTTGGGGTTGGTTTTTTTATAGCTCTTAAAACCCAGGTTTTTTAAAAACACTTCCCTTTCTGTTTGCAAAGCTTTAATTAACATTGTCTTTGGAGACGTTTAAAGATAAATTCCAGGTCACTAGAAACAGATCAAATAATAGTAATATTACTTCAGTAAGTAAAACAACTACTGTGGCCATGTCTATAAGTAAATATGCACATTTTTTCAAGGGAGAATATGTTACCTGTTGTCCTGCAGCTTATTTGCTTTTGGGTTATTTCTGGCTGCTACAGAGGAAGGGAAAAGATTGTATTAAATCTCACCTTACAAAATACAAAATCTTAAATATGCTCTCATTTTAATCTAAAAATTGTACCTTTAAAAATTAATATTTAGAGACAACCAATGAAACTGAAAAGCAATGAATTTAAAATGGATAAAAGAAGTGTTTTTTATATAACACACCATGAACGCTGGAACTTCTAGCAACAAGATACTGAGAGCTTACAACAATTGATAAAAGCTTAATGGACAGAACATCCAGTTATGTTAGATAGAATAAAAATGTATAAGAGATTTAAACCTTCATGTTTCAGGGAATAAGTCAACTGCTAATTGTGGAAGGTTAGGAGTCTGTTCCATAATTGTCCATTATATAGTTTCTTGTATTTCCCTCTGAAGCACTTGATGTATTGACAACTGTTAGAGACAGGATACCTGATTAGATGGACCAATGGTCTGGGCCATCAAGGCAATTCCGACAGTCCATCCATACAGTATACTCAGATTCTCAAATGGATGGTGCTGTGGGCTCAATCCCATGTGATGCTGACTGCCCTCAACTCCCACTGATGTTTATGGGCATTGAGGATGCTCAGCTCCTTGCATGACTGGGTCAATATAAATGCAAAGTACTAAAATATTATATTGCTTTGAAAAGTTTTCTTTTTCAATTTTCTAGTTTTATTAATTCATTTTTATCCAAAGATGGAAGAACAGCATTGCATATTTAGTATCTAAACAGGCTCTATCACTTTAAAGGAAAGGGAAATAACATTTTTATACAGTTTTACCTCTAATGAATGCACGTCAAACAAATGTGTGATCCGGGGCTGACGCTCTCGCTCATCTTCCAACGAAGATGTAAGGACATGGAATAGTTCATGAGCATCCTATTAATGGGTGATATGCAACTTAGAGGGGAATCAAACAAGACAACATCAACAAACATACCAAGAGTGTGTGTGCACATAGGAATCTGTCATGGCAAAATGAGGCGTTAATTTTTCCTTTAAGAAGAAATTATTACACTTTTAGGACCCAGTTAATTTAATAACAACCACTTAGGTTGAGATATGATTGCTCTCTCTAAATACATTTGGGAGTAAACACAAGAGAGGAAGAAGAGATATTTAAGCAAAAGGACAATGTTGGCACAAGAACAAATGAGTATAAACTGGCCGTGAATACATTCAGGCAGGAAATTAGAAGGTTTTCTAACCATTAGAAGAGTTTCAGAGTGGCAGCCGTGTTAGTCTGTATCAGCAAAAAGAACGAGGAGTACTTGTGGCACCTTAGAGACTAACAAATTTATTTGGGCATAAGCTTTCGTGGGCATCCAGTGAAGTGGGTTTTAGTCCCCGAAAGCTTATGCCCAAATAAATTTGTTAGTCTCTAAGCTGCCATTAGAGGAGTGAGATTCTGGAACACCGCTCAATACAAATAGTGGGAGCAAACAATCTTACTCATTTTAAGATGAAGCTTGATATATTTATAAACAGGATTATAAGATGGGGTTCCCTCCAATAGCAGGGGACTGGACTTCATGATCCCTGAGGTCCCTTCCAGTCCTATACCCCTATGCTTGTGCTACAATTTTGCCAACAATCTTTTCTGCAAAGCTAAACCCACAAAAATGTACATTTGTTTTAAATGTTTTTGTGATGTATAACACTGAAAGAATACTGGAGTATATACACACAAAATACTCACAATAATGACCCCAAAGTTTGCTTTCCACGGAGGTCAATGGTGAAAATGACTGACTTCAATGAGAGCAGAACTGAACCTTAGGTAATTTGTTTTGGATATGAAGTATAAAATATACAACCTTATTTATAGAAGAGACAACTGAACCAATTTACTGACCTCAGACTCCACACATTTAGGAGCAGAAAACATTTTTCAAATACAATAGATTCTGCTTATTCTTCTTGGTTGCCATGAAAAAGTTGCCCTTATCCAGCAGTTGCTAACAAGGAGAAGGCAGGTTTGTGAGGCTGCAGCGAGGAAAGGAAGTGCTGGGATGTGCCTTCCCTGGCTGCACCCCTGCAAACCAGCAGGATGATGGAGTTTCTATTGGGAGCTGGGGGCTCATGGGACTGCACCATGTCCCTCCCTGTGCTCTGTAGGGGTCAGGGCTTAGCATGTGCCAGCACTTCCTTCCCTAGGTGCAGCCCCCTAGCAGGGGACAGCCTGGAGAGTTCAGGGAGAAGTGCCATGAAGCTCTGGCATGTGGGCTGCAGTCCCCCTCCCCACTACTGCCCTGTCCACAGCCTCTTACCTCCTGTGCCATCCCTGTGCGGCAGCAGGTTTGTGGGCCTGCAACCCCAGAAGGAAGCACTGGGATGGGCTGAGCATGAGCCGCAGGCAGGTTTGTAGGGTTGCGGCCAGGGTAGGTACCCCCCAGCACTTCCCTCCCTGGCTGCATCCTCGCAAACCTGCCAACACCTGGGGCCTTTCTTCCAAGAATCAAAGAAATGGTGTTACTAAGCAGCGTGCAGTTGCCAATATCTGCATCCCGTTAACATTAAAGTCAACGCGATGGAACTGGTTCCTGGCAAAATGCTGCTATTAACCGAAATTGTCAATACCTATGTTGCTATTAAGCAGAATCTACTGTACTGGGTTGGTCTGCACAGTTTGCAGACATTTGCACTGTGTACAAGATCTAGAAGCCCCATCAGTTATGTGTAACTGAATCTGTGAGCCTTAAGAAAACACAGGGAACTTTCTTAGAAACAGAAGCCATGGCATTTTATCATGGCTCTGTTGAAGTCAATGGCAAAACTTGCATTGACTTTAATGGGGCTAGGATTTTACCCCCTGGGATCTTGTCACTACTGGCAGCCCCATACCAAACGCTGACAGTTGAAAGGAACTAGAGTCTGAATCAGGCGTCTCTAAAACAAACTGAAGATGTCATGTATTAATCACATTGCTGCTTTCTTTTAGTTACTAAAGATAACTTTTCACCATGCTGAAGAGGATTCAGATTTGATACTCAGATCTATAAATACCTTATATTACATAAGGCTCCAATCATCACAGTATCTAAGTTCAAACATATGCTATAATCTAGTTTGAATTTTGTAATCACCTGCTCTTCAAATGACGAGATCTGCCACCTGTACAGTCTTAACACTTCTAACAAACAGCTTGCATCCAGGACATCATCTTCTGTGACCTCTTGGCAGGATAAAGCTAGAGGTATGAAATTTAAAATGATAAATGGAGACACTAAGATTGGTTAGATCACAAAACCTGGATATAGTGGACCTAATTTATTTTCACTTACAAAGCAGAATGACTTGTTAACATGTGCTTAAGTACAAGGAGCTGGCCCAGCCAGTCTGGGCGCAGAGACATTCTAAACCCACTGATCCACAGCTGCGGAGTTATTTCTTAGTTGTGTTCGAGAGGAACGATTTGCAGAATGCTTTTTTCCCCTTCCTCAACAACTGTACATGTTTGTAAATCCTTGTTCTCCAGTTATATTTATTTTAAAACCTCGCCCTCTGATCTCTCCTTCAGCTTCCATAACAACAATGCAGGTGAGGGCAAGGAAAGGGGCAAGAACCTGGCACCTCATTCAACTTTACAACAACTCTGAATGGAAAAATCCTTTTTCAAGGAAAGAGGAGAGTAGAGGGGACTTGGAAAATGAATGTAACCTAAATATGACTTATTGTGGAGCTAATCCTTCATTCAGCAGTAGAGGTTTGAGAGATTCCTTGGTGGGACTTAGGAAGGATACTAATAACCTGAGATTGCTGCACTGACTCAATAGTAATGAAAACCTGGGCAAATAAAAAAAACCCTCAGCTTTCAATGGAGTTAATGGATCCAAGATACAGTCATTTCTTTGTACATAGAGAACACCATTAAGTCAGCTAATTAAGTTTACCTATTAAATCTCCCAATCTTCATTAACATAATAAGAAATTTAGTTTTCTGCTCTTTTTAGCTAACATCACATATGCTCTCTCATGCATTTATGAGAAATTTCCACATTGAATTATAGTAAGTGAAATTACTTTCTGATTGAATGCTGAGTGTGACAACAGTTGACACATCTTTGTGATATTAAAAATAAAAGATTTCGTAACATTCTCAATTATACTAAGCACCGTGCAAATTAATTTCTTAAAAACAGTAACATATTAGGTTTTATTAATTTCTTGTTAATGCAACCTAACCCCTTAAAAGTTTAACAACATGATACCTTTCAGAAGGCACAGCAAAGTAAGGGACAAATATTGGTGCTCCGATGATTCATTCTGGTCTGTCTTGTATTGGGCTGTAAAGTCCTCCAGCCACTTGATGAAAGATGGACAAGCAGATAAGCCTTGCAGCAAAGAGTTCATGAAACAGGTGTTTCCTAAGTTGAGAAGGCCAGGCACAAGCCCTAGAAATACGCATTAACAATTTACATTTGAGTGTATAGGACAGTTTGGGTTTTTTTTGTACTGAAAGTGATATGATGCATGTGATTTGGATTTCGAGCTTCTATCTTTTATTGGGTGTTTACAACTGTTATTTAAGAAATTAGAAGACACTCAAACATGCAATAGTGTTATGGTCTCTAAGAATCATGCCACTGTAAAAAAAAAAAATTAAACTTCTTCTGAAAAATGTTCTTGACTGAATTTCAGAAAGCTATACTTTAACACTATCAAGCATGGATTACTGTAGGATTATCTGCACATTATCATATAAACTGGAATTAACAACTGTAATGTATTTAATTTTCAATTTGTGACTTGTAATACTATCTGCAAAGTCGAAGGCCCTGATTCTGGGGTCCTGCCTCATGACTGTGACTCCTAGGTACAAGAATAATACATATAATAAATAGTAATAAATAAAATAATAATAATCCTCACATTTACATATGTGCTTAATTTTTACACATTCAAATAGCTTGTATGAGTCTGTTCAGATGTGTGAAGTTAAACACATTAAAAAGTGTTTCCAGGACGGAGGCCTAAAGTATGTGCATTTGCACACCTGGTATCAATTTAGTGAGTTCTCCTTCCCTATGAGATTAGTATTGTATTAGGGATGCTCTCGAGTTTTCAAAGATTTGTGTAATATATTTCTTTACTCTAGCTATTTTTAGTATGAATATTTACTTTCCAAAGCAGAAAACATTCACTTATCCCATAAGGTGTTTATTTTTTCTATTTGTTTAAGTTTTATTGAATTTCTGTAGGTAATACAAACATATTACAAAACACATACAAAGCATGCCTAATATGTATCATTGTACTTTTAAAAATTTTAAACTAACATAACCAGTACATATAAAGATCAAATCTACATAGGAAATAAAAATCTTTTATTGATACAGCCTAATTCAGATAGGCGGCAACACAATTCACTAACAAAAATTTATATTTTGCTATATAATAAACGGTTTTACAAGATCTAATGATTAAAAGAAAAGTGAAAACATTTCTAACATCCAAAGTGTTAGCTCAAAATAAATTCAAACCCACAATAAAATGGCAAATGTACTATTCTCTCATTCTTTCTATAGAAGATTATGAGAATTTATTCATCATTAGCACACATTTTTCTGTTACTGGATATGGATAATTTTGGTCAATTTAGAACTTTCCCCACCTTTCCTGCGTTTCTTTCTTTCAGTGATGGGACCCCAGAGAACATATAGGCCTGCTGCCAGAGCAGCAGCAATTCCACCAACAACACCCCAGTTCTTCATTACTTTATGCCTAAAAAAGTAAGGGGAAAAGTCTGCTTGTTGTCTTCTACTGGAAAACAAGTAACAACATTAACACATCATATAGGAATTATAGGCAAAGACACTGTAATACACAGAGCACTGATATTTTTGTTCGGTACAATCCTATTTTTGTGTGTTTTTATCCCCAATCATCTCTTTGGTAATTGTCACACCATCAATACATCTCTCATGTAAACGAAGGATCCAAAGTTTGCAAGTCATAGGACTAGCCTTCAGCACAAACTGCTAACATATGGTCCTTCTGAGTCGGGGTGCTGAGCTCAGTCCAGTCGCTCTTGCGCTGGCAGTATTATAGACACAAGTGCCCGCTGTTCCCGGGGCGGGGAGGATCTCGCCATATACATGGTAACATACAAGAAATAAAACCTGGTGCATGTTAAATTCAACCTGTCATATGACAAGTCAGTAAATTAAAGCTCAGAATAATGCCAGGCAATCGGATTCCATATGTAAACACAGCCCCCCTCGCCCTTAGCTCTGAGGCAGATTATTTTCTGGATGTGTAACCGCGGAAAGGTAACCCGGGGCAAAGATCTTTAAGGAATCCGTAACCCAATTCCTAGGCGAACTGAAGGTGCAATGACCCCTTGGAGCCGGGAAATGACCTGGGCTGATCTTGACGTCCCAATGGTCACCTCAGCAGAGGTAAAACACCCACGTGCGGCAGGTCGCCTTGTGCTCCGGCCTCCTGGCCTGGGATGCGGCCTCGGCCTCGGCCTCGGCCTCTGCCCCTGCCTCCATGGACGGGCCCCACCCAAGCCCCACACTCCCCTGTGACCGACTGCCCCCGCCCTCCCGCCTCCTCTCCCCTTTGCGGCCGCCCCGCCCCTACTTTCTTCCTACCAACCCATGTTTCCTTCCCGCCCCTCCCCTCGGAGGCGGCTGCTGTAGCCCCCCGCCCCCGCCGTTCCTGACCTGACGGCGCCTCCGGCCCGCAGGAGCCGCCTGACCGCCCTGTCAGTCTCCACGGCCAGCATCCCCCAGCCCTTCCTGCTGCCGCCGGGCGGAACCAAAGACACCGTGAAGCGCGGGGGCCAGGGGGCGGGAGAAGGAGCGGACCGGAAGCGGCCGGGTCGGACCTGATTAGCGCATGGGCCCCCTAGCAACGGGCTCCTGGGGGCTGGTTGGTTGCTACGGCCTGGAGACGGGCCACAGGATTCCTCCCCCGCCCCGCCCCAGCAGCGCTCAGCGGAGCCGGGTCTGTCTGGCCGGGCAGATCAGTAGTGGAGTCAGCTGCCCTCAGCGTATTGTCACTGAGCCGGTGGGAGGTTTGCTCCTGGTGCGAAAATCCCAACTGGCCCTAAAGGAAGAGCCAAGTTTCTAGCTGGGTGAGAAGAGCTGGAAAGCACAACCCCTGACAGCTCCAGCCCGGCAGGCCAGCAAAGAGCCAGTAGTTACTGTGGTCATCATGGAAATTTACCTTTTGTAAAGCTAGTCTCACCATTCTAGGGGGCCCGAGTCATGCTTTTTGAATGCTTGGGGTCACTTCTAACAACACTGCAGCAGCAGCTCAAAACATCATCGCAGCATCGCAAAATGTCGCCGGAAAATGTCTCTGTGGTGCCACAAAGTATCACCAAGAAATGTCACTGTGGTTTCTCAAAACGTTGCCCCGAAATACCTCTGTGGCAGTGTAAATGTCTCTGCATTGCCACCTGCTCTGTGGCCACCTTTCCTCTCATACAGCAGCAAGACCATGGTGGCCCTGGCATAACTCTGTTTGTGTTCCCCAAGCTGATGGGTGGATTTCACTCTGAATAAATTTCAGAGCCAACTGACTTAATTTACAAGTTAAAAGGTGAGTTTTCTAGCTACCATTGCTGGGAAGCTACTCAACTGGAATCTGAAGACAAGCTGGGTTCTGTCTATCTCATGCATCATTGCTAGTAGTAAAGATGTTGCCCTTGGAAATTAGCCGTCTATGTTGTTTAATGGCCTCCAGAATAGAGGCTCCAGCTCATTGTCCTGTAATATGATTGGTTCCGAAGAGCTGATGAGGAAAAGTTAAAAGTCAGATCCGCTAACCTTTCTCCTATGAGTAGTTCCACTGATTTTAAGATTGAGTGCCATTAACTTAAACAGAGTTACTCGTGTGAGTAAAGTGAACATGATTTGGCTTTTGGTTTTATCGATAATGTAAGTGGATGTGACAAAGTATAGGCCAATTTAATGAGTAAATTTTTTTTAAACTAAATCTTGAAAAAACGAGTTACTGAAACATTAATAGAATATTTCTGAACAGTTAAAAGTCACAGAAGAGCTTTCACTGTTCACAGATTTCAGTGTTTGTCTTGCAAATCAGGGATGTCACAAATGTCTAGAGCAGGGCAGGAGTTACTTTCCTTAGGCTGCTTTTAGGGGTACATGATGTTTATCATCCACTCTAGCAAAGGTAAAATAGAACTCTGGGCTCAATAAGTCAGCCAGAGAGATTGATAGATTCTAGGACTGGAAGGGACCTCGAGAGGTCATCGAGTCCAGTTCCCTGCCCTCATGGCAGGATCAAATACTGTCTAGACCATCCTGGATAGACATTTATCTAACCTACTCTTAAATGTCTCCAGAGATGGAGATTCCACAGCCTCCCTAGGCAATTTATTCCAGTGTTTAAAACCACCCTGACAGTTAGGAACTTTTTTCCTAATGTCCAACCTAAATCTCCCTTGCTGCAGTTTTAAGCCACATTGCTTCTTGTTTTATCCTTAGAGCTAAGGTGAACAAGTTTTCCTCCCTCCTCCTTATGACACCCTTTTAGATACCTGAAAACTGCTATCATTCCTCTCAGTCTTCTCTTTTCCAAACTAAACAAACCCAATTCTTCAGGCCTTCCTTCATAGGTCATGTTCTCAAGACCTTTAATCATTCTTGTTGCTCTTCTCTGGACCCTCTCCAATTTCTCCACATCTTTCTTGAAATGCGGTGCCCAGAACTGGACACAATACTCAGCTGAGGCCTAACCAGCGCAGAGTAGAGCGGAAGAATGACTTCTCGTGTCTTGCTCACAACACACCTGTTTAATGCATCCAGAATCACGTTGCTTTTTTTGCAACAGCATCACACTGTTGACTCATATTTAGCTTGTGGTCCACTATGACCCTAGATCTCTTTCTGCCGTACTCCTTCCTAGACAGTCTCTCTCCCATTCTGTATGTGTGAAACTGATTGTTTCTTCCTAAGTGGAACACTTTGCATTTGTCTTTGTTAAACTTCATCCTGTTTACCTCAGACCATTTCTCCAATTTGTCCAGATCATTTTGAATTATGACCATATCCTCCAAAGCAGTTGCAATCCCTCCCAGTTTGGTATCATCTGCAAACTTAATAAGCGTACTTTCTATGCCAATATCTAGAGAAACTGATACAGAACACTTCTTTTTCAATAAATATTTATTGATGATTTTGAAATCTTCACATGTATTCAGTTTAGGGTTGCCAATATTGATTGGATGTATTCCTGGAGGTTTCATCACATGATATTAATTAAAGATCAATCTTTAATTCCTGGAGACTCCAGGACAATCCTGGAGGGTTGGCAACCCTAATTCAGTTAGGCCCAAATCCTTTCTGCTGTGCAAAGCCAGAATAAACAAGCATGCCTGGCACAGTGGCTGTAGGAGAGAAGATAGGGGAAGAATCCTCCCGAGCTGTGGAAAGGCAGTGGATCTGTTCAGGAAATGCTACTGTAGCCTTGAGGCTATTCCTGTCCAATTTATCTCCCCAGGGACTTATACTGTGCTTATCAGCACAGTGTTTCAAGTGCCACTGTAGTATCTCTCGCTCCCCAGCTTTGCCAGGGACAACAACTGGTAGCCTATCATTCCACCTCCAAGCCCATAAGTATGGGGATGCTGGAGAGGGTAGAAAACTAGACGTTCCTGCCCCCCTTGCAACTGCACCCTACTGGTTTTATTAAGTCTAAGTCCCTGTGCATCTTTGGAAGAAGGGCTAGGATCAGGCCCATAATAATTTGGGATCTCACTCAGTTTTGTATTAATTTATTTTTAAAATATTTGGTTTACCTTTAGAATCGTTCAGTGAAGATGATTCACTTCACTGTTATGAAAGAAGATAGCTGGATGGCTACCTGTGACTTTTGAGAGCACCTCAAGATGGCAGCTGCCACTCATTATTAGGGGCCTTGGCAGTTAACAGTACTTTTCGTTGTCAACTAATTACTCAATTGATTCTAAGGGCTTTTGTTAGCCAAATGTCTGGCATATTAGGTGTCTTTCTGAGTGAGCCCCTATTTGCCTGAGATCATTCAGTGCATGGCAGAATGACAGAGTAGCAGCTGTTAGAGAGAAAGAGAGCAGCTGGAAGGGTAGGGGGTCTAGACAGCAGGGGTTTGATAGAACCAGGGGAGCATTAGAGAGAAGATGGAAATAAATTTAAAAAAAGAAACAAACCTAGTCCTGGCAGCTGTAGGATACATACTGAATGTATCGTTCTCATAAATGTCTAATGCCTATTAAATGCTTGGTGGAGGAGGAGAGGAACAGTGTAGGGAACCTTATATTGCTATTTTACACCTTTAATTTATTGCATAAATTGTCTTATCAAAAGGCACCTGGCTTAGTAAAGAAATAGTGTAGTCACTGTATTGTTAAAAAGAAAAGTGATCTCTGCTACAGAATAACCTTTTTCAAATAGGACATTTACAATGCCATTTGCTACCAAGATCTTGGAAGAAGCTGTATGTAGCTCCATACAGGAGATCTACATTACTCACTTCACCTCTCTACAAAGGAAAAAGGACTGTAAGCTGTCTAAACTCCTACCTGCCACATGGGGCCACAACCGTGGTACCTCTAACCCATCCAGCAATATCATCAATCTATCCAACTACACACTCAGGACAGACTTTTCTTCTGGGCTATCTCGGGGACTCTCTTTCTGCCCTGCCACCCCCACCAACATGATACAGTTCTGCGGCTATCTGGAAGCCTACTTTCGCCGTCTCTGACTCAAAGAATACTTTCAGGACAACACTGAACAGCGCACTGAGACACAAGTACCCTCCCACCAACAGCACAAGAAGAACAACTCCACATGGACTCCTCCTGAGGGTCGAAATGACAGGCTGGACCTATACATTGAATGCTTCCGCCGATGCGCACAGGCAGAAATTGTGGAAAAACAATATTGCTTGCCTCATAACCTAAGTCGTGCAGAACGCAATGCCATCCACAGCCTCAGAAACCACCCTGACACTATAATCAAAGAGGCGGATAAAGGAGGTGCTGTTGTCATCATGAACAGGTCTGACTAACAAAAGGAAGCTGCCAGACAACTCTCCAATACCGAATTCTACAGGCTACTTCCCTCAGATCCCACTGAAGAATACACTAAGAAACTCCACCATCTACTCAGGACACTCCCGACACTAACACCGGAACAAATCAACATA